>NC_084577.2:5277586-5347586 GCF_033978685.3 Nerophis lumbriciformis
TCATACACGATTTTCCAAATCATGATTGTGAGCCGGCTTGACGAGTCATTGTTTTATCTGTCTCATAAAAAAAAGTTTTCATTGTGTTTGAAATGTGTCATTTTTACAGTTGTACAATACAATTGTTTACCACAAAAATAAATGGCAATCCATCCATCCATCCATCCATCCATTTTCTACCGCTTGTCCCGCTCGAGGTCAATCATTGTTAAATTGTATTTACATCCTCAGCTGCTGGTATGTTACTGTAAACGAGTGCTTCTCAATTATTTTCTGTTACGCCCCCTTTAGGAAGTAGAAAACATTTCACGCCCCCACCCCACTCTCCACCATGGCTATGAATAGTTTCATTTGTCTATAAAATGGTTATAAGCACATCTTTGCATCACATTATACCCTTATTGACATTAAAGAAAACCAAAAAGACAAAATAAATATACATCAACTTACAACAAAGAATAACTTTACTAACATTGTTTTTTAGTTCGTAACAGAAAATATATATTTTTTTTTAATGTATCCTTATTTAAAATTTGGAAAATAAGATTAAATGTATAAATAAATAATACTTATTTTTAATTGATCAGTAACATTTAACCTAAAAAACAAAAATGAATGCAACAATTTGTGCTGATGTTTTTTTTTAAATCAAAATTAAAAAGTCAAGATTTCTCATTACCTGTATTATGATTTCCCTGTCAAATGAATAAATAAATACTATATAAAAAATTCAAGATTAAAATGGCTAAAATTGGCACCTTTTGCAGCTCACAACTTTTTGAAGTGGGGTTTGAAGCACAATACTGCATGATACTGATAAAGCATTTTCCACAGGGTCCCTTTTAAATGTTGCAATACAATTCTGTATTCATTACTGATCTAAACTCTGTTGTTTAAGTTCTACTTAAACGCTTTTCAGCATTCACATTTTTATATAGCAATTTACCATATAAAATAAGTCACTATAAAAAATTAAATATTTGTCCGATTTCTTTTTTCACAGCGCAGACTGGTTAAAAAGGGTCATGTACAGAAAGTTTAAATGTACAAAACACGTTTTGTATATTAAAAACACCAACACTAAACTAATGTAGGTCAATATATGCTCAGTTTTGTGTTATAACTGACTAGTCTAATACCTAATTACACATTATAGCACATTATTAAAAATGCATTTAAAAAATAGTCCAAGCGCCAAAATTATCCTCATTTTTTTGTGTTTTGGTGGAGTCACACTTCAACTTTCAAATGAACTTCCTCAAATAAACAAGTAGTAACTTTCACAAGCAGCTGACACTCACCATTTTGTCTCAGATTGTCTCTCAGTCATGGAACTTAAATCCTGCAGTGGTGTGAAAAGAGAAAAAAAAAAGTCCTTTAAATCTCAGTCTTCCTTGTCTGATGCAGTCCACAATGTGCGGTCACACCTTTGCCCCACACACACACACACTCACACACACACACACAGTACTGTGTGTGTGTGTGTACAGAAGGCACATTGTTTGAATGTGGCGCAGTCCCTATGGGTACCGCTAGGGGGCCACAGGTGTTTCTGGACCAGGCTGGTCCACGTGGTTTGAGTGGGGACTAAAAAGAGGAGCAGGGAGAAGTCATCAGTGTGATGCTTCCACAGTCAACATGTCTCTCTATCGCAACCTGGCCTGGTTCCTCAAGGGAATGACTCAGTTCACCAGGTAAGATGCCCTCCGACAATATTTATAATATTTTCTGACAATTGTATTTTTCCAGAATGACAGAATAAAAAGTGAAATAAATCAAATGATACCAAACGATACAGTTGCTCATGGATGGCTTTAACTGAATAGAGACAGGGGTATCAAAAGTACAGGGTTGATGTACAAAAATGGATATTTACAAAAAAATTAAATGGTCATTTTATTTTTTGGGGATTACAAGAAAAAATATGAATATAGCAGTATGATGCAAAAGTTGATGTGTTTTGCAACATGTCTTCACATTTCCCCTCTAGGTTTGTTTAAAAATGCATTTATTAAAAACAGAAGTTACATTATAAGGCATGGATGTCCTCTACCACAAATGGTGTGACAAATAAATATTGTCACACCATTTGTCCAACAATACTAGTATATAATTTAACCCGACGTATTCAATTTGAATTTACAACATTTTTAAAGACTGTAGAAAAATAGTGCCGCTTGCTATATTAGTGGTGAAATTCTTATTTGAGTATAATTGTTGGGCATAAATAAATAAATTGAATAACTGTGTTATGGTAGTGCAAACAAAGTGTTGCTTTTGGTACCCTTGATAATGTAATTTTTTTACAGTTTGGGAACATACTTGTACAATATCATCTCAATACATTATATTGGGATAGCTCTGTGACAAAACAGGGTCTATACAGTTAGAGCATTCTTGGATGGATGTGGCGTGGAGTGGAGGTGTCTAAAGTATGGCGTGGGGAACATTATTTAAATGTACAACACAAAGTAAAACAGAACAAAAAAGGGTATAATGTAAGGAAAAAAGCTTAGAAGTATATACCGTATTTTTCGGAGTATAAGTCGCACCTGCCGAAAATGCATAATAAAGAAGGAAAAAAACATAAATAAGTCGCCCTGGAGTATAAGTTGCATTTTGGGGGGAAATGTATTTGATAAAACCCAACACCAAGAATCGACATTTGAAAGGCAATTCATAATAAAGAAAGAATAGTGACCAACAGGCTGAATAAGTGTACGTTATATGAGGCATAAATAACCAACTGAGAACGTGCCTGGTATGTTAACGTAACATATTATGGTAAGAGTCATTCAAATAACTATAACATATAGAACATGCTATACGTTTACCAAACAATCTGTCACTCCTAATCGCTAAATCCCATGAAATCTTATACGTCTAGTCTCTTACGTGAATGAGATAAATAATATTATTTGATATTTTACGGTAGTGTGTTAATAATTTCACACATAAGCCGCTCCTGAGTATAAGTCGCACCCCCGGCCAAACTATGAAAAAAACTGCGACTTATAGTCCGAAAAATACGGTACAGTAATTAAATATATATATATATATATATATATATATATATATATATATATAAATAACTTTCTAGTACAGTGTTACTTCAGTTTACGGGTTTAATTGGTTTGTAACCCAAAATATCGGTACCTCAAATCGATGTTCCCCGTCAAAATGAATTTGAATTCAATTATTCTGTTCTGAGTCCCCAAAAAGCCACCAAAACTTGACTTATCGAACATGCTTTTAAATTTGAAAAAACTAACTTCTAGATAACAAATATTATATCAAAATAATGTCATAGAAGATAGCATTAACATTTACAGTAGTTTTATGAGGTATTGAAATTATAATATACAGCGTTTACTTCGAAGAGCAAACTTCTACAATATCCCTTGGAAGCTGCTTTTCTGTCAAACACACCATCAGCGGCTTCTCCATATTTTCATGAATAAATATCCGCCGTTTAGAAATTGTTTTAACACCCTGGGCTGGCGTTATTAAAGCCTTATTATTATTAGCGAACAAGCCCGCAATGATTTGTGCAGATCTTTTAGGGTTCACTGTAACCTTCGTAGACTGAGCTTTTGCTCGCAACCTAAGACGAGAGACAGCTAAGAGAGAAAGCCAATACTGACACTATTTTTTAAACGTTTTTAGGTTAATTGAAAGAAGTGGTGATCTTGCCTTTAATAATTTTTACCATGTACGATCCAAGTCGTCCACCCCCTACTTATGATAATGGACTAGTTTTACTAAATGAAAACTTCCAGTATCAATTAACTTTTCAGTTTGCGAGAAAATGTTTGGACACTCGGAAGCTGCTTTTCTTTTACCAAAACCAGAAGGTATAAGACATTAAAACAGCGTTGAGAACTTGTTGAATTAGGTCCTGTCGTTGAGCAAGTCAAACAACATGCTTTTTGATGACCTTGAACCAATGTTGGGTTCTGACGTTGATTTGACCATTGAATTTTGGTCATTTCCCAACCAATATTCTACAACCCAAATACAACATTGAATCAACATGCTTTTTGACATTTGATCAATGCTGGATTGTGACGTGGATTTAACCATTGAAATTTGGTCATTTCCCAAACAACAACGTGGATCCAACGTTGGACATCAACGTTGTCTCAATTTCCAAATACAACTATTTTGCAACATTGTTTGGACGTCAGTTTAAAAAAAAAAAAAAAAAGTATAATCAACGTCGTATCAATGTCTTGTGCCTGCTGGGAAGTGGCGTCCCAGTACGATTGTACAAAGGTTGTATCAGACCAATAATACACAACAAGCCGTGTTGTCTGAAAAGGTGCTTTTGTGATGGTTTCCCTTTGTTCTGTGTTATTGCTTCTCTAACTGAGTGGCCTCTTCTGACCCCGTACTAATATCGCTCTGCATGACACCACCAAACAGAGCGAGTATTTAGCCTCACACACCCACGCGCACACACACTCACCCTTGTGCTGGACAATAGTCGGAATTGATGCCCGTGATACCACACACTCCCATCCTGTTGTCAGTCAAACTCATCACAGGAACAATCTCTCCCACATTGTGTGTGTACAGTAAAAGGTCTGATACTGACCTCTCTGACCTGAACACACACACTAATAATACTATCTAGTATCAGGTGTGTGGACATAAACCATTGATTGATTGATTGAAACGTTTATCAGTAGATTGCACAGTGAAGTACATATTCCGTACAATTGACCACTAAATGGTAACACCCGAATAAGTTTTTCAACTTGTTTAAGTCGGGGTCCACTTAAATTGATTCATGATACAGATATATACTATCATCATAATACAGTCATCACATAAGATAATCATCAGAGTATATACAGGGCCTCACCTGCCATCATGAAAAGAAAAAAATGTAAAAAGAAAAAAATATATATTAAATTGTTAAATGTATCCAGTGATTATACTATAAAGTTATTTTCCATTTAACTTCACCAGTTTTAGATTATTTTTATTCAAAATCGCTGAATTTTCACATTTGCCGTTCAAATACTGAGAAGAGACGGTGCGGTGAACAGCAGCCAGTCGAGGCACGTCACTCAGTGCCTCAACATGGACGGACTCGGCTAACTGCTGGCCTGCTGTGCAGTGAGACCGTATTGCTATATGAATTATATTATACATTTCCATAGTTTAGTTAGCTGAGGTATATAATGTACAGTGTATTTTGTCAACAACTGTATGTGTGTAACATATTTCTTGTGCTGAGCGATCATAAAACGGCTGCAAAAGACGCACTGGGTGAGGCTCGCCTCCTGCACCCCGCCGTAGAATTGTTATATCAACTAAAGCCCACACTTAAACTTTCCACGTGCAAGATTGAATCTATTTAAAAAAGTTATTTCATAAGAAGACAAAAAGTGCAAAAACAATAATGTTGGTGTTGGAGGAGTTGTGAATGACTGCACGGCCACAACATTAGGTACACCTGCAGACTGCAGGTGTATCTAATTCACAACTCCTCCAACACGAACATTATTGTTTTTGCACTTTTTGGCTTCTTATTAAGTAACTTTTGTAACCTATTTTTATGGGCTTTCCTCTTTGTGATGTTAAGTTCCTGTTATGCGCTGTTATACAGTATATGCCTTGAGCTCTTATTTTGAAGGCGCTAAGAGCGGAATTTTGACACGTTGGAGTGGAGCGGAAGTTTTTGAAAGAAGGTAAATAAAGTGGTCCTCGTGTAAACTGGAGCCTCCGTGTTTGTTATTTTGTAGTTTCATACAGTATAGGCGACATTTATAAACCCTCGGTTACACTTTTTTAAATAGATTCAATCTTGCACGTGGAAAGTTGAAGTGAGGGCTTTAGTTGATATAACACTCCCATCAGGGGGTTCATTAATCCAGCACAACAGCGGCGCATTTATAAGTAAAGGTAAGACCATAATAACATTTTTTTATTAAATGTGCTTTTTTGTGTGCTACAGTTTGTATGTGTAAAGTTAAAGTTAAGTTAAAGTACCAATGATTGTCACACACACACTAGGTGTGGTGAAATTTGTCCTCTGCATTTGACCCATCCCCTTGTTCACCCCCTGGGAGGTGAGGGGAGCAGTGGGCAGCAGCGGCGCCACGCCCGGGAATAATTTTTGGTGATTTAACCCCCAATTCCAACCCTTGATGCTGAGTGCCAAGCAGGGAAGAATGCTGGTATGAGCTTTTAAACATAACTGCTGCCAATCAAATGGTGAATAAGATACTCTTTAGGGTTCATATGTTTGTAAATCTGACTGTGATGAAGTCAGTGCCTCACCAGCCATCAACCTCACCGCACATCACTGATACATTGAATTATTTACACTATTTACAACCCGGGGTGTGTGATGTGGAAGGGGGGGTTAGTTTCTGTTGATATCAACACTTCAGTCATCAACAATTGCATCATCAGAGAAATGAACATTGGAACAGTGTAGGACTGACTTGGTAGGATATGTACAGCAAGTAGTGGACATAGAGAGAGAGAGAGAGAGATCAGAAAGCATAAGAATAAGTATCTACATTTGATTATTTACTTTTGATTATTTACAATCCGGGGAGGTGGGATGTGGAAGGGAGGGTGTTAGTTTAGGTTTGAAGTTGCCTGGAGGTGTTCTTTTAGTGCGGTTTTGAAGGAGGATAGAGATGCCCTTTCTTTTACACCTGTTGGGAGTGCATTCCACATTGATGTGGCATAGAAAGAGAATGAGTTAAGACCTTTGTTAGATCGGAATCTGGGTTTAACGTGGTTAGTGGAGCTCCCCCTGGTGTTGTGGTTATGGCGGTCATTTACGTTAAGGAAGTAGTTTGACATGTACTTCGGTATCAGGGAGTTGTAGTGGATTTTATAGACTAGGCTCAGTGCAAGTTGTTTTACTCTGTCCTCCACCCTGAGCCAGCCCACTTTGGAGAAGTGGGTAGGAGTGAGGTGTGATCTGGGGTGGAGGTCTAGAAGTAATCTGACTAGCTTGTTCTGGGTTGTTTGGAGTCTAGATCTGAGGGTTTTGGAGGTGCTGGGGTACCGGGAGGTACCAATCACCTGAGTCCTAAAGGCCTGGAATGATGGATCTGTAGACCTCTGATTCACCATTGGTGTTCCTTCTCTGTAGAAATGCTTTCCTGTCAGCCTCCAAGCGCTTTGTGGAGAAGGACCTGGAAGTGTCTTTGGCGGGACGCACCTTCATGATCACTGGAGCCAACAGCGGCATCGGGAAAGCCACGGCCATGGCTATTGCTAAGAAAGGTACCACTTATTACTTAGTATAAGTAGTACACTTAGTATTACTTTCTTTAAAACATTTATTCAGTATTTTTTAACTTTAGAAATTATATGGTTGAAAACGATAATGATGCCAAAAAACATAAAAAAAGATGGGAAGTCCTCAAAGGCTTATGTTGAAAGTGTAATTATGTTTATAGATTATATGCTATCTGTTGTTGTATTCCCTCATTTTTAGTGACCTGAACATAATCTGGACTGTACATACATTTTTTGTTTTTTGTTTTTTTTGTTTTGAAAATTTAATTTTGTTTATAGATTATATGCAATCTGTTGTGTTCCAAAAATTTTTTTTTTGTTTTTTTGTTTTGTTTTTGTTTTCTCAGTGTACATGAATGAAGGTGTGTGTTGCTGGACCCGACTTGGACATTATCTGGACTGGACCTGGTTTTAAGAAAAAAACCTTTGAACGATGCTAATTTCATTTACAACCAGGTCTGGTGAAGAGAAGGTCCTTTCTTTCCTCTTTTTTTTTTTTTATAGATAAGATGAATAAATATTTTCTTGGATAAAAAGGAAAGTAAAACAATATAAAAATACTTTCATAAGGGAGAAAAAAGAAAAAGAAAAAAAAAGTAATTAAATGAAAATGTTAGTGGACCAGCAGCACAAACAATCAAGTGTGCTTCAGGGACTGTGTTGTGTCCCTTGCAGAAGTGTTGTCCATGTTGTGGGAACCAGAATATTGATAGCAGAAAGAAACAACCCCTTTTGTGTGAGTGGGTGTGTATGAGTGTGAATGGGGGAGGGAGGGGTTTTTTTTTGGGTTGATGCACTAGTTGAAAGTGTATCGTGTGTTTTTTTCTATGTTGATTTAATAAAAAATAAAAAAAATAAATAAAAAAAAGAAAGGTACCAACGGTTCTCCGCTTTGTTCTACATGGTGTCCTTCAAATCGAGAAATGTAATCTAATCTAGATATATGTAAAAACAATTGTGAGAGTAAACAAGATCGGACAAGTATAATACAGTATAGTACAGTGGAACCTGTTTAAATTGACCCCATTTGTCCACAACCCAGTTAAGGCAACCAACACATAGAGTCTAGGGTTGTACGGTATACCGGTATTAGTATAGTACCGCGATACTAATGGATCATATTCGGCACTATACCGCTTCTGAAAAGTACAAACCCCACTATTTGAGAAGCACTGCTTAAGGTGACGTCGACATACGCGGTACACCGCATTTCCCGACATAAAATTAGAGACCCGCAATGGTTTCTGATGTTATTAATTTCTATGTAACTAGAGTAGGCTGTTGACTTCACACATAAACGTAACATTGATCATGATTGATTGATTGAAACTGTAATTAGTAGATTGCACAGTACAGTACATATTCCGTACAATTGACCACTAAATGGCAACACCCCAATAAGTTGTTCAACTTGTTTAAGTCGGGGTCCACGTTAATCAATTCATGGTAATGACATGTATGGCGAGGCTACAAACATAGCATCCTTTACCTAGAAAGATCCAAGTTTAGGAGTTATACATCAAAAGTGACGGCCACATGTTTAGCTATATTGTGTATATAAGTAGCGCATGCAGAACCAACTACTTTGTCATCTTGTTCTTGTCTGATGATGTCCTGAGCTCATAAGTAAAGTGCTGGTCAAAGTTCCTACCATATTGCAGTCTCTGTGAAATATTTCATGGTGTCCATAAAACTATTAAAAAAAATATTAAAACATTTTAATTTTTTCTTCCGCTTATCCAAGTCCGCGGTGCGGGGGTGGCTGTCTCAATAGGGAAGCCCAGATCTGACGATCTTTGGTCATCTGAGGCATTCACGGGGCAGCTGTGAGACATACTGTAATCCACCCAGAATGGGTTTATGTTGTTTATGTTGACGTGTGTGTTAGTATTGTGCCCTTCATCACCGTCACTTGTGTGTTTTTACAAATGCTGATTTGTAGTTATGTCAAACTCAATAACCAGACAATGAAGATGTGAGGGCCAACAGGTACAGTATGGAAGGCCAAAAAATAAAAAATAAAAATTAAAGTCCATCCATCCATCCATTTTCTACCGCTTATTCCCTTTGGGGTCGCGGGGGGCGCTGGAGCCTATCTCAGCTACAAGTGTGTCATTAATTAATTTTGATGGGAATTAAATGCATGATTGTGTTTTTAAATGTCATTAATTTATTTAATGTTAACTTACATTATTTAATCAGTGATTTCATTATTTCATGATTTGATTATTGATTTCATTACAGTATTTCATGATTTCGTGATTTATTCAATACTTTAATTAACTAATGACAAATTTAAGTAATCAATAATTAACTAAATCATGAAATAATGAAATGAATAATTAATTAAATGATTACATGTCAAATTACATAAAATAAATTACTGATTCATTTAATTCAAATGTTAATTAATGAATGACACATTAAATAATTATTTAAAGATTGATTGATTTATTCCAATTAGCCCTTGCCTGTGCTTCATGAATATATTGTATCTGTCAAACTAAATCTTTGAAATATTTCCTTAGTTGTGTCATTAAATAATACAATCATAAATAAATCATTCAATCATGAAATGATTAAATTCATTAAATATTTAAATAAATCCTGAAAATGATTTAAAATAAATAACAATCAAAAGATTAAACGTAATATAACATTAAATAAATTAATGACACATTTAATAACACATGTGTGTGTTCAACTCCAATTATAATTAATTAATGACACATTTGAGTAGTTATTTAAAGATTTAGTTACCTATTAATGTGGCCCTTGTCAGCGCTTCATGAATGTATTGTATCCGTCAAACTAAATCCTAAAATATTTACTTTGATGTTTCATTAACTAATTAAATCATTAAATAAATCATTAAATCAATAATTAATTAAATTAGCTCAATCGTGAAATTATTAATTAAATCATGAAATGATTAAATCAATAATTAATTAAATTGTGTGATAGTTCAATCGTGAAATGATCAATTAAATCATGAAACGATTAAATCAATAATTAATTTAATGACTAAATGTATTATTACAATAAAGAAAATTACTATTGTATTTCATTCTAATTCTAATTATTTAATGACACATTTAAATACATATTTAAAAATGTATTAAATTTTGCCATGGCTTAATGAATGTATTTTATCCCTCAAACTAAATCTTAAAACATTTGCTTGAATGTGTCATTAAATCATTAAATTAATCATTAAATTGTGAAATTATTAAATCATGAAATTATTGATTAAATCATTAAATAATTGGCTAAATCATGAAATTATTGATTAAATCATTAAATAATTAACTAAATCATGAAATTATGAATCAAAATAATGAAATCAATAATACATTTAATGACTAAATGTAATATTGCAATAAATACATTACTGGTTTATTTAATTCCAATTCTATTTAATTAATGACACATTCAAATATATATTTAAAGATTTCCAGGGCTTCATGAATGTATTTTAACCCTCAAACTAAATCTTAAAATATTTACTTAGATGTGTCATTAAATCATTAAATTAATCATTAAATCATAAAATGATTAAATCATGAAATTATTGATTAAATCATGAAATTATTGATTAAATCGTTAAATAATTAACTAAATCATGAAATAATTAATCAAAATAATGAAATCAATAATATATTTAATGACTAAATGTAATATTACAATAAATAAATAACTGACTTATTTAATTACAATTCTAATTAATTCATGACACATTTAAATATATATTTAAAGATTGCCAGGGCTTCATGAATGTATTCTATCCCTCAAACTAAATCTTAAAATTTTCACTTAGATGTGTCATTAAATCATTAAATTTATAATTAAATCGTAAAATTATTAAATCATGAAATTATTGATTAAATCAATAAATAATTAACTAAATCATGAATTAGCATTAATGTAATGATTATGTGTAATTTTACATTAAATGAATAATGATACATGTAGTATTACATCACATAACTTCATGATACATTTAATTGCACATTTTTGTATTTAATCCCAATCATATTTAATTGATAATACATTTAAGTAATTATTTAAAGATTGATTGATTTATTTGATTTTGACCCGTTCGGCCCTCCATAAACAGGAAAGGTATTGCCAACAATACTGCAAAGTGCAAATAATGGCGAGTTTCGCTTCTGTCGAAACCCCATTATGTCGACGTGAGTCAGACAATCTAAAGGGTGTGGTTGCACTGTAGCTACATTAGAGGGACATCAAATGTTCTAATGTACCTCTACAAGTATTTCTTATCACCTATGATGATTGCCACAGGTGGAACCGTCCACATGGTGTGTAGGAACAAAGACAAGGCTGAGGAAGCGAGGGCTGAACTTGTCAAGGAGACGGGAAATAAAGTACAGTTGGACTCTCCTCATCCAAAACAAAAAGAGCCACACAGGAAGTATAATCTAAATGTCACCACAGGAGATCTACGTCCACATCCTGGACATATCTGAGACCAAGAAGGTGTGGGAGTTTGCTGACGCCTTCAAGAGGAAGTACAAGGCTCTAAATGTCCTGGTGAGGAAACATCGAATTAATCATAATGTCATCGTAATGTCACATCTGTCCACTGTTGATTGAATGTTGTATGTAATGTGTCCAGATCAACAACGCAGGGTCTATCATGAGTCAGAGGGACGTGAACACGGAGGGCCTTGAAAAGAGCTTCGCCACCAATGTCCTTGGTGAGTCACGCATTAGCATGAGGAGACGTCTATCAGGTCTTTGTAACGCCGCATCCTTCACTGTCTTCCAGGGGTGTACATTCTCATCAAGGGTCTCATTCCTTTGCTGGAGAAGAGCGCAGACCCCAGAGTGGTGAGTCAGAGACACACAGAGGATGGACTCCGTCACGGTCTGGCTTGGGGTGTCGTTGGGCAGAGATGGCGGGCGAAGTGCCAGTAAAAACGTATGTAATGACAAGAAAAAGAATAGTGCAGCAGAGAAGTGCACAGGAAACATGGCATGCATGCAAAACAAAGAAAAGCCTCCTGATGAATCACTGCCATCAGGTGAGTCTCCTAATTACAAACTGAGGGCAGGTGCTCAAGCCCGACGTAAAGTGGCTGAGAAACGACGGAAGACAACAAGCAGAACGGAAAATAAAAGCGCTGGTCAGGGAATAAATACAAAAATACACGACGAAATTAATAATAATGTCTAAACCTGACATGACAGGACTCCCTTCCATTCATATACCGGTACTTACACTAATAACTAAATCCACTCGACGTCCATGGCACCGGTCGCCCGGGAGGGGTCCCCTCCAAGGTTTCTCATTGAGTTTTTCCTGGCCGTGATGTGGGATCTGAGCCGAGGATGTCGTTGTGGCTTGTGCAGCCATTTGAGACACTTGTGATTTAGGGCTATATAAATAAATGTTGATTTATTGATTGATTGATACACTAACAGGAGGCCAAATAGCTCTAGTTAGCACCAGATCTTATAGCTTCCGGAGTACCAACATCCTGCAGATCCACGTTTGACACACTCGATAACAAAATGAGATTTGCTATACAAATTTCCTAAATGTCAACAAACAGTCCCCTCTAGAGCGGGAAATAATTGTCCTGATGGCATTTTTATCCGTTTTTGCGAAGAGGTTGTCATTAAGAATTGTGTATACCATATTTTCCGGACCATAGGGCGCACCGGATTATAAGGCGCACTGGGGCGGTATAGCTCGGTTGGTAGAGCAGCTGTGCCAGCAACTTGAGGGTTGCAGGTTCAATCCCCGCTTCCGCCATCCTAGTCACTACCGTTGTGTCCTTGGGCAAGACACTTTATCCACCTGCTCCCAGTGCCACCCACACTGGTTTAAATGTAACTTAGATATTGGGTTTCACTATGTGAAGCGCTTTGAGTCACTTAAGAAAAAGCGCTACATAAATATAATTCACTTCACTTCACTTCACTGCCGATGAATGGTCTATTTTCGATCATTTTTTCATATATAAGGCGCACCGGATTATAAGGCGCATTACATAACATGCAATGGTGGTTCTTTGGTCAGAATGTTGCATAGATTATGTTTTACAGATCATCTTCAAGCCGCTTTCTGACAATCGCTTCCGGATGCGCCGTTTTGTGGGCGGTCTTATTTACGTAACTCACCTTTGGCAGCGTCTTCTCCCCGTCATCCTTGTTGTAGCGGTGTAGCGTGCAAGGACGGGAGTGGAAGAAGTGTCAAAAGATGGAGCTAACTGTTTAAATGACATTCAGAGTTCACTTAAATCAATAACGGAGCAGCATCTCCTCATTCTGAAACAACAACAAGGCCGGAAATGTGTCCCATGAAAAACCGTTCGACCGGAACTCTAATAACTAAAGTTCCTTGGGTGAATAATATAAACTCACTACACCGGTATGTTTTAGTGCTTTCATGGTGAGTTTACTGACAGATATAAGTAAGAACTTTACACTACTTTATATTAGAAATGGCAAATGGAGGATGAATGTCCCATAACAAGAAGATAGAGAAAAAGAAGAAGCTTATCAACTACGGCATCAACGGACTACAAAGGCGGACCCGAGCAATTTTTCAGGATTTATGCAGATCACAAATACATCTCAGCAGGTACCAGAAGGTAAGAAAAGTTACTTTTGCATAATATTGCGAAACAAAACGCCAGATAATATGTCTTACCTTATACCAGGGGTCGGCAACCCGCGGCTCTAGAGCCGCATGCGGCTCTTTAGCGCCGCCCTTGTGGCTCTGTGGAGCTTTTTCAAAAAATGGAAAAAGATGAGGGGAAAAAAATATATTTTTGTTTTAATATGGTTTCTGTAGGAGGACAAACATGACACAAACCTCCCTAATTGTTGCAAAGCACACTGTTTAAATTAAACATGCTTCACTGATTCGAGTATTTGGCGAGCGCCGTTTTGTCCTACTAATTTTGGCGGTCCTTGAACTCACCGTAGTTTGTTTACATGTATAACTTTCTCCGACTTTCTAGGACGTGTTTTATGCCACTTCTTTTTCTTTCTCATTTTGTCCATCAAACTTTTAAGGTTGTGCATGAAAGGTGAGTTTTGTTGATGTTATTGACTTGTGTGGAGTGCTAATCAGACATATTTGGTCACTGCGTGACTGCAAGCTAATCGATGCTAACAGGCTATTTAGGCTAGCTATATGTACATATTGCATCATTATGCCTCATTTGTAGCTATATTTGAGGTCATTTAGTTTCCTTTAAGTCCTCTTAATTCCATGACACACTATCTGTATGTAATATGGCTTTTAATTTTTTGCTGCTCCAGACAGATTTGTTTTTGTATTTTTGGTCCAATATGGCTCTTTCAACATTTTGGGTTGCCGACCCCTGCCTTATACACACACCATAATAATACTCGTATGTTTAATGCGCCGACAATCCATCAAGCGGTGCGGCTTCATAGCTTAGTCTGGAGAAAATGACGGACCAAAGTCTTTTCAACGCCTACACAGAAGAAGACGACTTCAGCGGTTTCAGTGCGCAAGTGAAGGAGGATGATGAAGATAGTACCGTATTTTCCGCACTATAAGGCGCACCTAAAAACCACAAATTTTCTCAAAAGCTAACAGTGCGCCTTATAACCCGGTGCGCTTTATTACGATTCATTTTCATAAAGTTTCGATCTCGCAACTTCGGTAAACAGCCGCCATCTTTTTTCCCGGTAGAACAGGAAGCGCTTCTTCTTCTACGCAAGCAACCGCCAAGGTAAGCACCCGCCCCCGTAGAACAGGAAGCGCTTCTTCTTCTACTGTAAGCTACCGCCCGCCCCCGGAAGAAGAAGAAAAAACGCGCGGATATCACCGTACGTTTCATTTCCTGTTTACATCTGTAAAGACCACAAAATGGCTCCTACTAAGCGAAAAGGATCCGGTTCATAAAAAGACGCAATCTCTCCATCCGCACACGGATTACTACCGTATTTCACAGCAACTGATATTCCTGTGAACCGCACTGTGGAACGGGAGCACGTACGGTGAATATTCGCACCACAGGGAATGAGAAGTCATCCTTCACTGTGGTTCTAGCTTGCCATGCTAACTTCCACCCATGGTGATATTCAAAAGGAAGACCTTGCCAAAAGAGACCTTTCCAGCCGGCGTCATCATAAAAGCTAACTCGAAGGGATGGATGGATGAAGAAAAGATGAGCGAGTGGTTAAGGGAAGTTTACGCGAAGAGGCCGGGTGGCTTTTTTCACACAGCTCCGAAGGCGAACACACCTTCACTAAGACGGGCAGACAGCGCCGGACGACATACGCCAACATTTGCCAGTGGATCGTAAATGCCTGGGCAGATATTTTGGTCACAACTGTGGTCCGAGCTTTCCGGAAGGCAGGATTCACAGAACAACAGTGACACTGACTCCGATGACTTCGACGAGACGGAACCGGCCATTTTGGATACCACGCTTGCGCAACTTTTCAATTCGGACACCGAAGACGAAGAATTCGAAGGATTTACGAATGAAGAATAACTTCAGAAGGTGAGCGCTATGTTTATTTTGTGTGTTGTGACATTAACGTTCGAGCAACATTATGTTACTATTGCTCTACACCATTTTGAATTTTACTATGTTTGTGATTGCACATTTGCGTACATTTTGGGACAGAGTTGTTAGAACGCTGGTTTTCAATATATTATTAAAGTTTGACTGAACTATCTGACTGTTTTTTTGACATTCACTTTAGCGCAGCGTTTTTTTGACATTCACTTTAGCGCAGCGTAGGCGCGGCTTATAGTCCGGGGCGGCTTATTGGTGGACAAAATTATGAAATATGTAATTCATAGAAGGTGCGGCTAATAATCCGGTGCGCCTTATAGTGCGGAAAATACGGTAATTACTTTTTTCTTCTCGCAGCTTCATGTATCGAAATGAAGTTTGCAAAAATGAATAAACCGCAATAAAAACTACATTAAACACTGCGACTGAGTAAAAAATGTTCAACACCGCAAGATAGTTCCACTAATCAGTGTCCTTCAGCACAAAGATGCCCCACAAAAGTCCCTGCAAGTCGAAAGTTCCTTTCGTTCTTCTTACTCTCCGTTGTCAAGCACTGTATGTTATAGGTTGTCCCCTCATATCTAATGGCGGCTGAATTTCCGAAGGCAAATTTTTAGAAACGCCCAACTGTGTTCAACCAATCAGCGTTCGACAGCACAGTTCCACCTCGCTACTAGGAACTGAAATAGTTCCTGTGGACCAGGGTCGTTTTTGCAGGGAGGTATTTCATCTACTAGGGTAAAAAGGAAAAGGGCATCCTTTGATTTTGACGTGCAAACATAGTCAACCATTTTCCCACGCACGGTTCTAGAAATCAGGAATTCACATCGGGTCCACTAACTCCAGTTTGGCTTCACTCCTGTGTGTGCAGATCACTGTGTCATCAGGGGGGATGCTGGTGCAGAAGCTCAGGATAGGAAACCTGCAGTCGGAGCGAGGCCGCTATGACGGCACAATGGTCTACGCCCAACACAAGGTACGAAAGCTGGAATTAATTCTGGTACAATACAGATATGATCTTCTCAGCCTGGTTTCTGCTACTTTAAAAGACTATTACAGTTAGGAAAAGTCATTATTTGCAGATCTCTTATGTAAAAAAATATATATTTTGTCACGGTACAGTGAGGAAGGAGACAGCACTGAGACAGGGATGTCGTTTAGCTTGCTGCGTGTTTATTAACACAAGAGAGTGACGTGTGTAATTAACCCAAATACGTGGTGTGTGTGACTCTGTGAAGCAATTACTTGGTGAGTGTTACAGGGAGTTGTTGAAGGTGCGTGTTGTGAAAGATGCGGAAGTCCAGAGAGGGCAAGGCAGGCTCGGAGGTCGGTGGGTAGGCAAGAGGTCAAGGGCTGGAGTCCGTAGTCCGGGGGCAGGCGAAAGGTCGAGATCCAGGGAGGCAGCAAGAAGTCCAGAGGGAATCCGGGGAGACGAGACACACAGCTCGAAACCAGGGAACGAAGAGGAGTTGCGGGATGACGACACAGGACAAGACACAATGAGCACAGACGAGGGGAAACACGGAGAGCGAGGAAGCACATAGGCAAGAGTGCTGGAGACGTGTAGGGCTTACTGCACAGGTACAAGTAGCTACGTTCTGGCACTGGAACGCAGGACGCGCTGGCTTAAGAAGGCAAATGGAGTCTTCATCAGCGTCAGGTGTGTCGATTGCAGAGTGAGTGCAGCTGAGTGTGTGGCGGCAGGTGTTTGAACCGTCACATAATTGTGGGGAAAAACTAGCCAATGTGTGCACAAAAATGTGTAGTACAGACTGAAGACAAGTTAATATACGATTTGTAAGTTGTCACTGGAATTACAACAGTGGTACTCGGTAGCTTTCCTATTCACTCATTCATGAAAACAATGTTGTAAAATGTTAGTTTTGTCCGAGTCAACGTGTGAATCCCAATTGATGGTCTAAAGCAGTACAGTAGGGAAGGGATTATTATGGCCCCATTCCTGGGTGGAGCTCGCGTGAGAGGATGAGTGAGGTTGAATCATTTGGCAATTTTGTCACGTTTCATGTGTCAGGTAAACCATGACAAAGGGGCTATATTATTCCCCTTCCTACTGTAGTTCTGCTTTGGTTGCCAAACTCACCATCACCCTAATTGCATGCGGCAGCAAAAAAAGTTGTACATTTTCCCACTCAAATAGGTTATATTTAATGAAAAGACATAGTTTAAATGTGGGGTTGTGCAAAGTAGCAACAACAACAAGTTTTAATGAACATTTCAGGAGCATAACAAAGGTTTTTATCCATGAACTTAAAGCTATTTAAACAAAGCGTGGCTATATTTTGCTCAAGCTGGTCCCTACTTGCTAGATCAGCAGATAGATAACAGGTTCTTTGAAGCACTGTAAAACTCAACATACTGAAATTAAACAGATTACTTTTAGTCCTAAAATGCCTGATTTCGCGACTTAAACATTTTGATATATATTTTTTTTTTCAATAAAAAAAAATACTAAAAACAAAACATTTTATAATTTAAAAGACAAAAAACTTTTTGTTATAGTTGACTCAGTATAATAATTATTAGTTTAAAAATGTCAACGTTTTCTCATGACATTCCGATTTTATGCTCTTTTTCCTTACACTTTTGCTGTTATTTTTTTTGAATGGATATGTTATTTGAAAGCACACAACTTTTAAAATTTTGGCAGACACATTAGGTATATCTACACTAGTGGTTCTTAACCTGGGTTCAATCGAACCCTAGGGGTTCGGTGAGTCAGGCTCAGGGGTTCGGCGGAGGTCAAGCTCATCGTGTAAATAAAAACTTCCCCTTATCGACGTATTACGGATACTGCAACAGCAGAAGTCAGACTGATTTGCAGGTGTGTAATTTGTTGTGAGTTTATGCACTGTGTTGGTTTTGTTGTTTGAACAAGGTGATGTTCATGCACGGTTCATTTTGTGCACCAGTAAAAAAACATGGTAACACTTTAGTATGGGGAACATATTGTATTTTTTATCTTCTTGAGACCTCCGAAAAATGCCTACCTCTTTAGGACCACCCTTTCTAGATATATAAAGATTTCTATTTACAACATTAATAATATATACAAACTATGTAAATATAAAAAAGCTTGTTGTGAAAAATTAATTGGAATTTCACAAGAAAAACTTTAAAGTTTGGCAGTATTATAATAAAAGACATCATTTTACTCAACGCAAGTCAAAATGTTAACAGAAAAACTGAACATTTGTGCGATATTATGATAAAAGTTGGAATTTTACTCAATAACAGTCGCAATTTTACAAGAAAAGCTTAACATTTTGGCAATTTTATGAAGAGTCGTAATTTTACTCGACAAAAGTCACAATTGTATAAGAAAACTTGAAAAAATTTGGCAATATTATAATAATAATAATAATTGGAATTTCACTTGGCAAAATTATGACAAAAGTCATAATTTTACTCACAAAATTTCACTATTTTACAAAAACACCCAAAAAATTGGCAATATTGTGATAAAAGTCCGAATTGTATATGACAAATGTCACCATTTTACATTAATAAGTAACAATTTTACATGAAAAAGTAATTATTTTAGGAGAAAATATTGCAAAATTAGTAACATATTGGCTCTTAACTAGTCATTATTAAGTACTTATTAATGCTTTATTCGGCATGGCCTTATTATAACCCTAACCCTCTAACCCTAACCCTAACCAAATAACTCTAAATTAAGTCTTTGTTACTTAGAATATGTTCCCCATACTAAAGTGTTACCAAAAACACATAACTTTGTCTTGAATTTGAAAAAAAAAACATTTTATTTTTCACTAAAGAAGGGTTCGGTGAATGCGCATATGAAACTGGTGGGGTTCGGTACCTCCAACGAGGTTAAGAGCCACTGATTTACACAAAGTATCGGTATCGCCAATACCAGCTGGAATATTACTGGGTATCGGATCGGAAAGAAAATCAGTGGTATTGCACGTCACTAGTAGACTATCCAACAAACTGTTAGTCTTCTTCTATGACAGCAGCAGGTTTTAAAAAGCACTGCAGAGCATTGTCGCCACCTTAAGGAGTTTTAATAAATGACAGCTCGCTGGATAAAATACATCTTGGTTTTTTTGGGGGTTTTTTACCCAAAAAATGGGTCCCACCATCTTAGAATCAACTAGTTTACAAGGCTCAAAAATGTGTGTGTGTGTGTGCGTGTGCGTGTGTGTGTGTGTGTGTGTGTGTGTGTGTGTGTGTGTGTGTGTGTGTGTGTTTCAGAGGCAGCAGGTGGTGATGACGGAGCAGCTTGCAAAGATTCACACAAACATCCACTTCTCTGTCATGCATCCAGGCTGGGTGGACACTCCTGGTACCGCCCACTCAAACGCCACAAACAAGGCCCATTTATTTACTCACTAACCTGCTTTAGGGGGCTCACTGAATTGATTACGTAACATGTTTTGTTGTCGTTATTTTTATATAATCATATTTTATCCCAGAAATGTATTCAATGAAAGAAGAAAACGGGCTGCCATATAATATAGTTATCTTATTACTAAAAAAACAAAAAAGCTCCGTCAAGTTGACATCCACATACATGGTCAACAGCTTCTTTTGTAATGTATTTTTCTTTTTTTTTTCAATGAAGTGCATATTACCAGATGTGAGAGGGATCTTAAGACATAATATATAGAACATACAACTACAAACAAAGGTGTACAAGAGGAAAGAGGACAAAAGTTACCTTATGCATTGTGAAAATGGTCAACCGCTTTTTTCGACATAAAAGTAGAGACCCAGAGGGATTATTTCATTGAAAAACTGGTCTGTTTATGTGTTGTAGCATTGTTTACTACCTCATTATCGCTAAGCAACCTGAGACAACAGCAACTGTCAGGAACTGTTGGCGACGGACCCCAAGATGGCAGGCGTGTTGCAGGAAAACATGACTTTGTAAAAAGGAAATGCAGGGAAAACAGGAACCAGGATAACAGCAAATAATCCTCGAGCACTGACTGAAGGGCGAGGCAGGCATAAATGGCAGCCAGCTAAATGACACCAGGTGTGGCCAGGCTGCCAATCAGCAGCAGGTGAGGGGAAACAGCGCTCAGGGAGACATGCAGGAAATGGAACCAAAATAAGGCCTACCGGAGAGGATGGTGGCGTCCGCAGGCTCACCTGAGAGGATGGCGGCGTCCGCAGGCCCACCGGAGAGGATGGCGGCGTCCACAAGCCCACGGTAGAAGATGGCGGCATCCGCAAGCCCACCGGAAATGATGGCAGCGTCTGCAGGCCCACCAAAGGAAATGGCGGTGTCCGCAGGCCCACCGGAGAAAATGGGGGCGGTCCGCAGGCCCACCGGAGAAGATGGCGGCGTCCACAAGCCCACCGGAGATGATGGCGGCGTCTGCAGGCCCACCAAAGGAAATGGCGGTGTCCGCAGGCCCACCGGAGAAAATGGGGGCGGTCCGCAGGCCCACCGGAGAAGATGGCGGCGTCTGCAGGCCCATTGGAGAAGATGGCGGCGTCCGCAGGCCCACCGATGAGGAGGGCGGCGACCGTAGGCCCACCGATGAGGATGGCGGCGTTCGCAGACACACCGTAGAGGAAGGCGCCCGCAGGCCCACCGATGAGGATGGCGGTGTTCGCAGACACACCGTAGAGGATGGCGGCGTCCGCAGGCACACCCGAGAGGATGGCGGCGTCCGCAGGCACACCCGAGAGGATGGCGGCGCCCGCAGGCCCACCGGAAAGGATGGCGGCGTCCGCAATCCCACCAGAGAGGATGGCGGCGTCCGTAGTGGCCTCACTGGGAGAGGTGAGAGCTGTGCTTCCCCTGTCGCACAGCTGACCTTAGCCCCCCGCCTCAAGGGACGGATCCCAGATGTCCCCAAAGAAACCAACAGACGACAGGGATGGGTGGGAGGGAGCCGGAACATCAGCGCCAAAATCCTGTCAAGCCTCTCCGCCATTGAAATCTCCGTGGGGGTTTGTATTTGGCTCGGGGATTCTGTCAGGAACTGTTCGTGACGAACCCCAAGATGCCGAAATGACAGGCGTGTTGGAGGAAAACATGACTTTAATGTCAAAAGGAAAAACAGGGAAAACAAGAACCAGGATAACAGGAGACAGGATACCAGGAAAACTGGAGACCACAAACAATCCTTGAGCACTGACTGAAGGGCGAGGCAGGCATACATAGCAGCCAGCTGATTGACACCAGGTGTGGACAGGCTGCCAATCAGCAGCAAGTGAGGGGAAACCACACTCAGGGAGACATGCAGGAAATGGAACCAAAATAAGAGCGCTGACAGGAAATAAACACAAACACAGAGGAAACCCCAAACATAACCAAACTGTCAGTGACAAGCCTGACAGCAACATTACTCTCAAGTTACACAACGTTAAGCCATGCACCCACTGACTTCCTGTTCAGTGCAAACTTCAAAATAAAAGAATGGCAGCATTAAAAACATCCATCCATCCATCCATCCATCCATTTTCTTCCGCCTATCCGAGGTCGGGTCGCGGGGGCAGCAGCCTAAGCAGAGAAGTCCAGACTTCCCTCTCAGAATTAAAAACATGATCCTTAAAATCCTATAGTAATAAAACTTTCACCAAATGTATGGACCATTGAAACAAAAAAAATTGCAAAACTTGCACCAAATTCATAGAGCATTAAAAAAACGAATGGTGCAAAACTTGTAATACAATTCATAGAACATATAACATAAGAATTAAAACTTGCAGCAAAAAAATGCACCCATTTTTTTAAGGTTGTTGGCCACTTGAAGTAAGATTTGATGTACAAAATATTTATTGTCAAAGAAACAGCACAGCAGCTCTTTCAGATAAAAAAAAAAATTAAATATCATGTGAAAACAGAAGAATCGGAATCGAAACATGCACAAATGAAGGTTATTTTCAATTTCAGTTTTGTCGACAACCACTTATGTTGACGTGAGTCAGCCGGTGGACCAAATGCACTGTACGTCATTCTGTGCTATCAAACGCTGTACTTAATTTAGATTAATTAATGAATTAATTAAATTAAGTTGTTTTCTCTTCTTTGAATGAATACAAATTGCTTGGTTCTGATAAACTAACACCACTAACCCCTTAAAAGGCAGCTTGCCCCCTCTTTCTGTATCTGCACAAACAATGCATCATTTTAAGTAGATAGACTTTTGCCAGACTGCATAATCACATACACCTTCTCTATGCTTCAAGCTGTAGCCAACGCCATGCCTGACTTCCATCGCTCCATGAAGGACAGCCTGCGGACCCCCGAGCAGGGCGCCGACACCGTGGTGTGGCTCGCTGTGTCCGAGGCTGCCGGCGCCAGCCCCAGTGGACGTTTTTATCAGGGTAACTTTGACACCTTCGATATACTGTACTCTTTTTCTTTAAGGATTGCGTGTGTGTGTGTGTGTGTGTGTGTGTGTGTGTGTGTGTGTGTGTGTGTGTGTGTTAAACCAGTGTTCGAACAAAAATATGAGTCTCTCAGCTGTGGCCCACCACTTTTCAAGCGTAAAACCCACACAGAGAATGTCTCCAACTCGTGGACGACAAAGCAGACACAATAAGGAAGCCTTTAGTGGTGTTTCTTTTCTATGACTATAAATAATTATTAGGGCCCGCAATGGCCCATTGCAAAAGGACTCCCACAGGGAGTCCTTATGCAATGGGACATAAGGACCTATTGTTATTCGTTCGTTTTATTCTTTCTTATTATTATTCTTCCGCAGCTTTGCGCACTACTTTGACCCCCTTAACATGCTTCAAAACTCACCAAATTTTACACACACATCAGTAATATACGGCAAAACTTTTTATCAAAAAACCAAACCTCAAAACTCATTAGGGCCCGCAATGGCCCATTGCAAAAGGACTCCCACAGGGAGTCCTTATGCAATGGGACATAAGGACCTATTGTTATTCGTTCGTTTTATTCTTTCTTATTATTATTCTTCCGCAGCTTTGCGCACTACTTTGACCCCCTTAACATGCTTCAAAACTCACCAAATTTTTACACACACATCAGTAATATACGGCAAAACTTTTTATCAAAAAACCAAACCTCAAAACTCAAAATTGCGCTCTAGCGCCCCCTAGGAAGAAAAAAAACTAGACTGCCTGTAACTCCCACTAGGAAGGTCGGAAAAACATGAAACTAAATCCTCTATGTAGGTCTGACTTAGACCTAGTTCTCATAATTGTACATCCTCGGGCTAAAATCAACAGGAAGTTGGCAATTCCCCCTTCAAGACAAAAAAGTACTAAAAACAGTCACTTTTGCTTCTTTGAGCTGTAATTTGACCCCCTTAACACGCTTCAAAACTCACCGAACTCAACGCACACATCAGGACTGGCAAAAATTGCGATCTAATAAAGAAAACTAACCCCAAATTTAAAAATTGCCCTCTACAGCAATTTTTGAATAAAACTGATAAAAAACTGCTCCTCGGAAGAAAAAAATTACAAAACTGCCTGTAACTCCCACTGGGAAGGTCGGAGAGACATGAAACAAACACCTCTCCGTAGGTCTCACTTAGACCTACATTTCATAAATTGACTACCCCCAGCTAAAATCAACAGGAAGTTTGCTATTCCCCCTTCAATACAAATTTTTGGTAAAAACCAGTCACCTTCCTTCAAAAACGAACTCCTCTGAGCGCGTTTGTCGTTTCGCCTTCAAACTAACACAGGAGAGACATTGAACCCTTGTGATTACAACAACAGAAGCGCTTTTTAATTAACTGCTCCGGTTTTGATTTTATGACCCTTCAAAGACCCACTGCGCTGATGCTGCTGCAATGCTGTTTTTTTAAGATGGCTGCTTAAAAGCAGGAAGCACCAACGTGCCCACACAATGCAGACAAGGTAGGTACACTAGACAAAAGTCTTGGGACACTTAGGACTAGCACCTGCCAAATACGCGGGCCCGAACAACGCTGCTTGCAGCTTTAATTACTATTATTACTTATAACACATCAAAACAGTACATTCATTTGACAATGAGCTTTGATTATGTGCTTTTACCGCCATCTCGTGCCTACTTTTAAGTCTGTGCGGTATATAAAACGAGTAAAACATCAGTGGTACCTCAACTTACAAGCTTAATTGGTTTTGTAGCGGAGCTCTTAACTCAAAACACTTGTATCTAAAATCTACATTTCCTATTGAAATTATTGAAATCAATGTATTGGCGCTTGGCCCCCAAATAGGAATATTTTGTAATTTTTATTTTTATTTTGTTTTGTTTATTTCTTCAGTCGGCGGTCAACAAAATAAAAAATAAAAAATTTTACATCCATGAATTCATAAATTGACAATTTTACAGACCGAAAGGATTCAGGCTGAAGTTAGACACTTATTTCGACTAACACTATTAACAAACTCAAATACAAGATGTATTTTTTTAATTACTTTGTCCAACAAAGTAATACACAATAATACAATAAAAACACAATTCCAATTACAAAACCAAACCCAGCCCAGCAACATTCAGAATAGCAATCAACAGAGCAATTGAGAAGACACAAACATGACACAAAACAATCCAAAAGTAGTCAAACAAAAATGAATAAAATCAACAACAGTATCAATATTAATAAGAATTCCTACATAGCAGTGATTAGAAATCCCTCATTTACATTATTATCACAGCCATTTTTTTAAAAACATTAAAAAAAATGAACAACATGTCACAATATGCTACAAAGACAACATATTTGATGTTCAAACTGATAAACATTTTTTTTTTTTTGCAAATAATCATTAACTTTAGAATTTGATGCCAGCAACACGTGACAAAGAAGTTGGGAAAGGTGGCAATAAATACTGATAAAGTTGAGGAATGCTCATCAAACACTTATTTGGAACATCCCACAGGTGTGCAGGCTAATTGGGAACAGGTGGGTGCCATGATTGGGTATAAAAACAGCTTCCCAAAAAATGCTCAGTCTTTCACAAGAACGGATGGGGCGAGGTACACTCCTTTGTCCACAACTGCGTGAGCAAATAGTCAAACAGTTTAAGAACAACGTTTCTCAAAGTGCAATTGCAAGACATTTAGGGATTTCACCATCTACGGTCCATAATATCATCAAAAGGTTCAGAGAATCTGGAGAAATCACTCCACGTAAGCGGCATGGTCGGAAACCAACATTGAATGACCGTGACCTTCGATCCCTCAGACGGCACTGTATCAAAAACCGACATCAATCTCTAAAGGATATCACCACATGGGCTCAGGAACACTTCAGAAAACCACTCTCACTAAATACAGTTCGTCGCTACATCTGTAAGTGCAAGTTAAGGCTCAACTATGCAAAGTGAAGGCCATTTATCAACAACATCCAGAAACGCCGCTGGCTTCTCTGGGCCTGAGATCATCTAAGATGGACTGATGCAAAGTGGAAAAGTGTTCTGTGGTCTGACGAGTCCACATTTCAAATTGTTTTAGGAAACTGTAGACGTCATGTCCTCCGGACCAAAGAGGAAATTAACCATCCGGATTGTTATAGGCGCAAAGTTAAAAAGCCAGCATCTGTGATGGTATGGGGGTGTATTAGTGCCCAAGACATGGGTAACTTACACATCTGTGAAGGCACCATTAATGCTGAAAGGTACATACAGGTTTTGGAACAACATATGCTGCCATCTAAGCGCCGTCTTTTTCATGGACGCCCCTGCTTATTTCAGCAAGAAAATTCCAAGCCACATTCAGCACGTGTTACAACAGCGTGGCTTCGTAAAAAAAGAGTGCGGGTACTTTCCTGGTCCGCCTGCAGTCCAGACCTGTCTTCCATCGAAAATGTGTGTCATTATGAAGCATAAAATACGACAGCAGAGACCCCGGACTGTTGAACGACTGAAGCTCTACATAAAACAAGAATGGGAAAGAATTCCACTTTCAAAGCTTCAACAATTAGTTTCCTCAGTTCCCAACCGTTTATTGAGTGTTGTTAAAAGAAAAGGTGATGTAACACAGTGGTGAACATGCCCTTTCCCAACTTCTTTGGCACGTGTTGCAGCCAATAAATTCTAAGTTAATTATTATTTACAAAAAAAAATAAAGTTTATGAGTTTGAACATCAAATATCTTGTCTTTGTAGTGCATTCAATTGAATATGGGTTGAAAAGGATGTGCAAATCATTGTATTCCATTTATATTTACATCTAACACAATTTCCCAACTCATATGGAAACGGGGTTTGTATTACAAATACACTTTGTACACAGCATAAACACTGTTCAAATATATAAAATATATATATAAAAAAGCCTGTGAAATCTTGGAAGGACCGACTATTGCAAACCGACGTTAGTCGTTGGTGTTCTCTATTTGGTTGGCAGTTTTATGCACAGAGCACTTCTGCCTGAGTTTGACCAAAGTGTTTTGTGTGTCACCGCTTGAAGACCGCACGATGGTGGCCACCCATCTGCCGCTGGCTTGGACACACAGTTCCCCTCTGGAGGAGCAGAAGCTGATATCCGCTCTGGACGACTTGGCCAAGACGTTCCAGCCGCACTGAAGCAGAAGCAGCACATCTTCACCGCTCTAACCAGCAACACTGACCAAGCCAAGGGACCTTATCCAACCATTATTATTGCTTATTATTATATAGTGCATTCATAAAGCCAGGTGACAAGGACTAAAACTACATTTACGATTTTCTTGAAGAGAGCATTGCACACATTTACAGTATTTAACTGTGACTTTTTTGAACGTTGTCAATCTGATGGGAATCTGATTGGACCAAAAGTCACCGAGGCCCAGCTATGAGTTCAACCTCCTTGTTGTGTAGCTAAAAATGTGTAACTAACAACTCTGTTTGTGTGTTTTTGTCGCGTCGCAGTGTAGCGGGTGAATTCCAGCAGGAAGTGCAGTGCTCTCACTACGGCAGGGATGTCCAAACGGTTTCTGTCCAGAACACCGGTTATGGACAAAAAATTTGACATAGACATGCTGTGATGTTATCTTTATATATATATATATATATATATATATATATATATATATATATATATATATATATATATATATATATATATATATATATATATGTATATATATATATATATATATACATATATATATATATATATATATAAAACAAGATGCATATCAGCTTTGGATTATAGGTAACAAAGCATATTCAAGTATTATTATCATTATTCATATTAATAGTAGTATTCATGACTATTTGTTAGGTTATTAGATTTTAAAAATTTTTATTTATATAATTTATATGTACTGAAATGGTTAGTTTATCTAAAATGTGCTAAAACAGCATTACGCTTTTACTTTCCGCTGCAAATTGTCACAGTCCACTTGTAGCGGTGCAAAGTAGTTGTTTTCGAAAGAATGAAAAAAAAGCTATGCTAAAAAGGTAAACATAAACAGCCTTCATCTCAGGTTTGTGTTTAAGACAACAATGCACAATATTAATATTTTCATAGTAACATTTTTTGTTGCTGTATTTTTTTCTTGTTTCAATCGAAAATATCTGGAAAAAATGCCCCCGCCCTTTGGACACCCCTGCTCTTTGGGCTTTATGTGCGGCAGCACTTGGCATTATATGTATTTATTAATATTATATGTTCTGACTGGGATTTTAGCTTATTAATCATGCATAGGCGTTCGCAAATAAAATTATAAAAATGTAAGACTGTTTACTACTCTTGCTTTCTTGAATAAATGACTTACTATAATTATAATAAAAAAAAACACTGGAGGCAGATGTCAGCGCTGCCTGCAGGAGCAAAGGTCACCGCCTCTGTCCATGGTGCTGAGGACAGAGCACCATCAGACGGGGGCGTGGCAGTGCTGATGGCGAGACACCGCTGGCAGGTGATTAGATTTCACAGGTGGTACGTGTTAATCTAATCATCTGTTGTCTTTAACAGTAAGCGGCCGGGAGCAGAAGAGAAGGGAGGATACGGACGTGACCAAAATGTCACGTTCTGCTTGAGAAAGACTTTGTTAAAACAATTGATCATTAAAACCTTGTTAAAACCTGCACGCTTGGCTCTTGTGCCGTGTCTACAGTGGAGCTGCTTGGAAGCGACTTCCACAAACACTTTTTATTATTTTTATCAAAACTCCTCTTTGAAAGAGAGGCAGTAATCAAAGAACAAATGTTTAATACAATGCATATAATTACGACTTGGATGCGAAATGATTTTTTTACATTTCGATTTATTTTTAAGCATCCCCATTATTTGGTTTGTCTATGAATGTTCTCATTCACCCAGGTCATTGTAATCTCAGGATATTCAATCGATCGCAACTGAACTGTTTGGTTTGTCTTAGAAGACGTTTCACCTCTCATACAAGTAGGCTTCATCAATTCATGCTCATAGACTTGCATTGGTCGGATCTAGTCCTAGACTTGGATTGGTCAGATCTAGTCTAGCGGTTGGTGCCATAACCCCAAATATTTATAATCCTAAAACCAGGAGGTTGTGCCTGTGCAAGGATGGTTTCGCCCTATCTTAGTGAGAAAAACAACTGTTGAGATGCAAACAAACAATCCTACTATCAAAAGCTAACAACAGTCACCTTTAAAAATGTATTTTTCTTCAGAATCTTATTAAATAAGAATTGTTACTCAGATGTGCATCAACTTTTTACAGAACACCAAAGGCTTACATAAAAAAATAAAAAATAAAAATAAAAGAGTACTGAGTGCTTCCACTACCTTTTGCCAAGTTTATTTTTCTTACAAAGTTTACAACATTGGTTATGTTTTTGCGAGGTTGTGCAGTCTACTCATTCATTAGGTGACCATGTGGTCAAAGGGAACTACATTTTCGTTTTCACTTTCTCGTGCACCCCAAATCATTATAAAAAGTCAAATACAAACCACAAATCCAGTGAATTTGGCATGTTGTGTAAATCGTGAAAAAAAACAGAATACAATGATTTGCAAATCCTTTTCAACCTATTTTCAATTTAATAGACTGCAAAGATAAGATACTTAACATTCGAACTGGAAAACTTTGTTATTTTTTGCAATTATTAGCTCATTGGAATTTGATGCCTGCAACAGGTTTCAAAAAAGCAGGCACAAATAGCAAAAAAGACTGAGGAAGTTGAGGAATGCTCATCAAACACTTATTTGGAACATCCCACGGGTGAACAGGCTAATTGGGAATAGGTGGGTGCCATGATTGGGTATAAAAGCAGCTTCCATGAAATGCTCAGTCATTCAAAAACAAGGATGGGGCGAGGGTCACCACTTTGTGAACAAATGCGTGAGCAAAGTGTTTAAGAACAACATTTCTCAACCAGATATTGCAAGGAATTTAGGGATTTCACCATCTACGGTCCGTAATATCATCAAAAGGTTCAGAGAATCTGGAGAAATCATTGCAAGGCCGAAAACCATCATTGAATGCCCGTGACCTTTGATCCCTCAGGCGGTACTGCATCAAAAAGAGACATCGGTGTGTAAAGGATATCACCACATGGGCTCAGGAACACTTCAGAAAATCACTGTCAGTAAGTACAGTTTGTCGCTACATCTGTAAGTGCAAGTTAAAACTCTACTATGCAAAGCGAAAGCCATTTATCAACAACACCCAGAAACGCCGCTGGCTTCACTGGGTCCGAGCTCATCTAAGATGGACTGATGCAAAGTGGAAAAGTGTTCTGTGGTCTGACTAATCCACATTTCAAATTGTTTTTGGAAACTGTGGACGTTGTGTCCTCTGGACCAAAGAGGAAAAGAACCATCCGGATTGGTCAGATCTAGTCTAGCGGCTGGTGCTAAAACCCCAAATATTTATACTCCTAAAACCAGGAGGTTGTGCCTGTGCAAGGATGGTTTCGCCCTATCTTAGTGAGAAAAAAAACTGTTGAGATGCAAACAAACAATCTTACTGTCAAAAGCTAACAACAGTCACCTTTAAAAATGTATTTTTCTTCAGAATCTTATTAAATAAGAATTGTTATTCAGATGTGCATCAACTTTTTACAGAACCCCAAAGGCTTACATAAAATAAAATAAAAAAAAAAGAGTACTGAGTGCTTCCACTACCTTTTGCCAAGTTTATTTTTCTTACAAAGTATACAACATTGGTTATGTTTCTGCGAGGTTGTGCAATCTACTCATTCATTAGGTGACCATGTGGTCAAAGGGAACTACATTTTCATTTTCACTTTCTCGTGCACCCCAAATCATTATAAAAAGTAAAATACAAACCCCAAATCCAGTGAAGTTGGCACGTTGTGTAAATCGTAAAAAAAAAACAGTATACAATGATTTGCAAATCCTTTTCGACCTATATTCAATTGAATAGACTGCAAAGACAAGATACTTAACATTCGAACTGGAAAACTTTGTTATTTTTTGCAATTATTAGCTCATTGGAATTTGATGCCTGCAACAGGTTTCAAAAAAGCAGGCACAAATAGCAAAAAAGACTGAGGAAGTTGAGGAATGCTCATCAAACACTTATTTGGAACATCCCACGGGTGAACAGGCTAATTGGGAACAGGTGGGTGCCATGATTGGGTATAAAAGCAGCTTCCATGAAATGCTCAGTCATTCAAAAACAAGGATGGGGCGAGGGTCACCACTTTGTGAACAAATGCGTGAGCAAAGTGTTTAAGAACAACATTTCTCAACCAGATATTGCAAGGAATTTAGGGATTTCACCATCTACGGTCCGTAATATCATCAAAAGGTTCAGAGAATCTGGAGAAATCATTGCAAGGCCGAAAACCATCATTGAATGCCCGTGACCTTTGATCCCTCAGGCGGTACTGCATCAAAAAGAGACATCGGTGTGTAAAGGATATCACCACATGGGCTCAGGAACACTTCAGAAAATCACTGTCAGTAAGTACAGTTTGTCGCTACATCTGTAAGTGCAAGTTAAAACTCTACTATGCAAAGCGAAAGCCATTTATCAACAACACCCAGAAACGCCGCTGGCTTCACTGGGTCCGAGCTCATCTAAGATGGACTGATGCAAAGTGGAAAAGTGTTCTGTGGTCTGACTAATCCACATTTCAAATTGTTTTTGGAAACTGTGGACGTTGTGTCCTCTGGACCAAAGAGGAAAAGAACCATCCGGATTGGTCAGATCTAGTCTAGCGGCTGGTGCTAAAACCCCAAATATTTATACTCCTAAAACCAGGAGGTTGTGCCTGTGCAAGGATGGTTTCGCCCTATCTTAGTGAGAAAAAAAACTGTTGAGATGCAAACAAACAATCTTACTGTCAAAAGCTAACAACAGTCACCTTTAAAAATGTATTTTTCTTCAGAATCTTATTAAATAAGAATTGTTATTCAGATGTGCATCAACTTTTTACAGAACCCCAAAGGCTTACATAAAATAAAATAAAAAAAAAAGAGTACTGAGTGCTTCCACTACCTTTTGCCAAGTTTATTTTTCTTACAAAGTATACAACATTGGTTATGTTTCTGCGAGGTTGTGCAATCTACTCATTCATTAGGTGACCATGTGGTCAAAGGGAACTACATTTTCATTTTCACTTTCTCGTGCACCCCAAATCATTATAAAAAGTAAAATACAAACCCCAAATCCAGTGAAGTTGGCACGTTGTGTAAATCGTAAAAAAAAACAGTATACAATGATTTGCAAATCCTTTTCGACCTATATTCAATTGAATAGACTGCAAAGACAAGATACTTAACATTCGAACTGGAAAACTTTGTTATTTTTTGCAATTATTAGCTCATTTGGAATTTGATGCCTGCAACAGGTTTCAAAAAAGCTGGCACAAGTAGCAAAAAAGACTGAGAAAGTTGAGGAATGCTTATCAAACATTTATTTGGAACATCCCACAGGTGAACAGGCTAATTGGGAACAGGTGGGTGCCATGATTGGGTATAAAAGCAGCTTCCATGAAATGCTCAGTCATTCACAAACAAGGATGGGGCGAGGGTCACCACTTTATCAACAAATGCGTGAGCAAAGTGTTTAAGAACAACATTTCTCAACCAGATATTGCAAGGAATTTAGGGATTTCACCATCTACGGTCCGTAATATCATCAAAAGGTTCAGAGAATCTGGAGAAATCATTGCAAGGCCGAAAACCATCATTGAATGCCCGTGACCTTTGATCCCTCAGGCGGTACTGCATCAAAAAGAGACATCGGTGTGTAAAGGATATCACCACATGGGCTCAGGAACACTTCAGAAAATCACTGTCAGTAAGTACAGTTTGTCGCTACATCTGTAAGTGCAAGTTAAATCTCTACTATGCAAAGCGAAAGCCATTTATCAACAACACCCAGAAACGCCGCTGGCTTCACTGGGTCCGAGCTCATCTAAGATGGACTGATGCAAAGTGGAAAAGTGTTCTGTGGTCTGACTAATCCACATTTCAAATTGTTTTTGGAAACTGTGGACGTTCCAAAGAGGAAAAGAACCATCCGGATTGGTCAGATCTAGTCTAGCGGCTAGTGTCATAACCCCAAATATTTATACTCCTAAAACCAGGAGGTTGTGCCTGTGCAAGGATGGTTTCGCCCTATTTTAGTGAGAAAAACAACCGTTGAGATGCAAACAAACAATCCTACTGTCAAAAGCTAACAACAGTCACCTTTAAAAATGTATTTTTCTTCAGAATCTTATTAAATAAGAATTGTTATTCAGATGTGCATCAACTTTGTACGAAACACCAAAGGCTTACATAAAAAAAAAAAGAGTACTGAGTGCTTCCACTCTATCTTATGCTAAGTTTATTTTTCTTTAAAAAGTTTACAACATTAGTTATATTGCTGGGAGGTTGTGCAATTTACTCATTCATTAGTGACCATGTAGTCAAAGGGAACTACATTTTCGTTTTCACTTTCTCGTGCACTCCAAATCCATCCATCCATCCATCCATCTTCTTCCGCTTATCCGAGGTCGGGTCGCGGGGGCAGCAGCCTAAGCAGGGAAGCCCAGACTTCCCTCTCCCCAGCCACTTCGTCCAGCTCCTCCCGGGGGATCCCGAGGCGTTCCCAGGCCAGCCGGGAGACATAGTCTTCCCAACGTGTCCTGGGTCTTCCTCGTGGCCTCCTACCGGTCGGACATGCCCTAAACACCTCCTTAGGGAGGCGCTCGGGTGGCATCCTGACCAGATGCCCGAACCACCTCATCTGGCTCCTCTCGATGCGGAGGAGCAGCGGCTTTACTTTGAGCTCCCCCCGGATGACAGAGCTTCTCACCCTATCTCTAAGGGAGAGCCCCGCCACCCGGCGGAGGAAACTCATTTCGGCCGCTTGTACCCGTGATCTTGTCCTTTCGGTCATAACCCAAAGCTCATGACCATAGGTGAGGATGGGAACGTAGATCGACCGGTAAATTGAGAGCTTTGCCTTCCGGCTCAGCTCCTTCTTCACCACAACGGATCGATACAGCGTCCGCATTACTGAAGACGCCGCACCGATCCGCCTGTCGATCTCACGATCCACTCTTCCCTCACTCGTGAACAAGACTCCGAGGTACTTGAACTCCTCCACTTGGGGCAAGATCTCCTCCCCAACCCGGAGATGGCACTCCACCCTTTTCCGGGCGAGAACCATGGACTCGGACTTGGAGGTGCTGATTCTCATCCCAGTCGCTTCACACTCAGCTGCGAACCGATCCAGTGAGAGCTGAAGATCCTGGCCAGATGAAGCCATCAGGACCAAATCATCTGCAAAAAGCAGAGACCTAATCCTGCAGCCACCAAACCGGATCCCCTCAACGCCTTGACTGCGCCTAGAAATTCTGTCCATAAAAGTTATGAACAGAATCGGTGACAAAGGGCAGCCTTGGCGGAGTCCAACCCTCACCGGAAACGTGTCCGACTTACTGCCGGCAATGCGAACCAAGCTCTGACACTGATCATACAGGGAGCGGACCGCCACAATCAGACAGTCCGAAACCCCATACTCTCTGAGCACTCCCCACAGGACTTCCCGAGGGACACGGTCGAATGCCTTCTCCAAGTCCACAAAGCACATGTAGACTGGTTGGGCAAACTCCCATGCACTCCAAATCATAAAAGTATAATAATAAAGTGGGTTCTAAACATTTTTCACAGAGTTTATAAAACACTGTAAACAAAGCCTATATGTGCAAAAGGTATACAAAGTGGTTATGGTTATTCATATAGTGTATGGAGCATCGTTAACCCAACCAGCAGCTCCACCCACTCGGCTGATGACTTATGCAATAACATGGTTACTTGACCCACTTCCTGGGAAACTTATCAAGGAGCTGTTTGTAATATTAGGAACATCAGTGCGAAATATTATTAACCTTTCACATTCCTTTGGTAATGTTTGCCAAGCATTTAAAACAGTTTGTTTATTCATCCTCTGCTCAAAAGACCTAACCTCGATTCTGACCTCATGGTAAACTACCAGCCAGTGACGCAACTCCCGTTTATCTCTAAAATCTTCGAATAAATTGTTGCACAGCAAATAAATGAACACTTAGCGGCTAGCAATCTTTGTGAACTTTTCCAGTCGGGGTTCAGGGCAAATCACTGTACTGGAACAACTCTCGCAAAAATGACTAATGATCTATTGCTAACTATGGATGCTGATGCATCATCCATGTTGCTGCTGCTTGATCTTAGCGCTGCTTTCGATACCGTCTATCAAAACATTCTATCAGAACGTATCAAAACATGGCACCCCTGCATTTCTGTCATATAATGCACCACTTCTCCCAGAAAATTGTTGAAATTACAAATGCTTTGGTATTCACATGTTTATTTCTTTTGTTCGCATTGGAACAACACAAATATACATATATATATATATATACATATACGTATATATACATATACATATACATATATATATATATCAGTGACGTGCGGTGAGGTTGATGGCTGGTGAGGCACTGACTTCATCACAGTCAGATTTACAAACATATGAACCCTAAAGAGTATCTTATTCACCATTTGATTGGCAGCAGTTATGTTTAAAAGCTCATACCAGCATTCTTCCCTGCTTGGCACTCAGCATCAAGGGTTGGAATTGGGGGTTAAATCACCAAAAATGATTCCCAGGCGCGGCGCCGCTGCCGCCCACTGCTCCCCTCACCTCCCAGGGTGTGATCAAGGGGATGGGTCAAATGCGGACGACAAATTTCATTACACCTAGTGTGTGTGTGACAATCATTGGTACTTTAACTTAACTTTAACTTTACACATACAAACTGTAGCACACAAAAAAGCACATTTAATAAAAAAAACGTTATTATGGTCTTACCTTTACTTAGAAATTAAGTCCATGCGCCGCAACTAAAGCCCTCACTTAAACTTTCCACGTGCAAGATTGAATCTGTTTAAAAAAGTGTAACCGAGGGTTTATAAATGTCGCCTATACTGTATGAAACTACAAAATAACAAACACGGAGGCTCCAGTTTACACGAGGACCACTTTATTTACCTTCTTTCAAAAACCTCCGCAACGTGACATCACTTCCGCTCTTAGCGCCTTCAAAATAAGAGCTCAAGGCATATACTGTATAACAGCACATAACAGGAACTTAACATCACAAAGAGGAAAGCCCATGAAAATGGGTTACAAAAGTTATTTAATAAGAAGCCAAAAAGTGCAAAAACAATAATGTTCGTGTTGGAGGAGTTGTGAATTAGGTACACCTGCAGTCTGCAGGTGTATCTAATGCTGTGTCCCTGCAGTCATTCACAACTCCTCCAACACCAACATTATTGTTTTTGCACTTTTTGGCTTCTTATGAAATAATTTTTTTAAATAGATTAAATCTTGCACGTGGAAAGTTTAAGTGTGGGCTTTAGTTGATATAACAATTCTACGGCGGGGGTGCAGGAGGCGAGCCTCAGCCAGTGCGTCTTTTGCAGCCGTTTTATGATCGCTCAGCACAAGAAATACTTTACACACATACAGTTGTTGACAAAATACACTGTACATTATATACCTCAGCTAAATAAACTATGGAAATGTATAATATAGTTCATATAGCAATACAGTCTCACTGCACAGCAGGCCAGCAGTTAGCCGAGTCATTGCGCAATCCATGTTGCGGCACTGAGTGACGTGCCTCAACTGGCTGCTGTTCACCGCACCGTCTCTTCTCAGTATTTGAACGGCAAATGTGAAAATTCAGCGATTTTGAATAAAAATAATCTAAAACTGGTGAAGTTAAATGGAAAATAACTTTATAGTATAATCACTGGATACATATAACAATTTAATTTATTTTTTTTAACTTTTTTTTTCTTTCCATGATGGCAGGTGAGGCCCCGTCTCACCTGCCTCTAGTGACTGCACGTCACTGATATATATATATATATATACATATATATATATATATATATTTGCATATATATATATATATATATATATATGCATATGCATATATATATATATATATGCATATATATATATATATATGCATATTGTAACACAGATTGTAGGGACGGCGTGGCGCAGTGGAAGAGTGGCCGTGCGCGACCCGAGGGTCCCTGGTTCAATCCCCACCTAGTACCAACCTCGTCATGTCCGTTGTGTCCTGAGCAAGACACTTCACCCTTGCTCCTGATGGGTGCTGGTAGCGCCTTGCATGGCAGCTCCCTCCATCAGTGTGTGAATGTGTGTGTGAATGGGTAAATGTGGAAGTAGTGTCAAAGCGCTTTGAGTACCTTGAAGGTAGAAAAGCGCTATACAAGTACAACCTATTTATCATTTATTTATTTATCTCTTGTCTCATATTCATCTTTTGATGTTAAACCCAAATGTTTTTAGTCTACAACAAAAAGAAAGGAATTGGCCTCACTGTTCCAATACTTTTGGAGGGCACTGTATATCATATATATATATATATATATATATATATATACACACACACGAGTGTGTGCCTTTCCAAATAATGTCCAACCAACTGAATTCACTACAGGTGGACTCAAATTAAGCAGTAGGAACATCTCAAGGATGATCAGTTGAAACAGGATGCCCCTGAGCTCATCTCTGAGTTTCATGGTAAAGGATGTGAATACTTGTGTACATGAGTATTCGTATAGTTTTCTATTTTTAAAATGTTTTCAAAAATTGCTAAAAAAAAAACAAAAAAAAAAAACCTTTCACTTTGTCATTATGAAGTATTGTGTATAGAAATTTGAAGACAGAAATGAGTTTATTCCATTTTGCAATAAGGCTGTAACATAAAATGTGAATAAGTGAAGCAGTGGTAATACTTTACGGATGCACTGTATATTACGAGAATCGAATCGTCACCCCAAAAACTGGTATCGAATTATGAGATGTCCAAAGATTCCCTCCTCTACCAAATATACTGTAAGAATCAGTTTGAATAGAGAATGGGATCTGACCTAAATCTTACCCCAAGAATCAGAGCCAAATAAATTGTGCTTTGATGTATGTTCACATCCTCAACATGAATTTCTGGTATGTAGTAATCAAAGTTTTAAATAAAATGTGGTTTGAAAATGCAACAGGAAAAAATATATAGAAAACATATTGAAAATGAACTAGAATGACCAAGCTGTATTTTTTCATACATATTGCATGCATATACTGTATGTGGGCCCTTGTTACTGTTATGAGTCATATGGAATACCTGTAAAAGCACGGGAAAAACTATAGAAATTATTAGAATTATATCATATAGTGTAATCCTAACCTTGATAGCATCATCTTAACTGCGGGTCATTGCAGTCATACAGTACGTTTTGTTAATCTGGTAATACAGTGTTTCTATAAATATTGGCACACATTTGACATTAGAAACATATACCAAATATTTGACTTTAAAAAAATATACCAAACAAAAATGTTACAAAAAATATCTATCCATGTGGAAGAGCATTTCATTGTTCATAGAGACAGCCTCTTGTATTAATTTTCAGACCAGATAAGGAACATTTTATTATTCATAAGTATATAGAAATATATTATTAATATACCCCGAAGGGATTAAGCGGTAGAAAATGGATGGATGGATGGACAATTAATCCATCCATCCATCTATTTTCTACCGCTTGTCCCATTCGGGGTCGCGGGGGTGCTGGAGCCTATCTCAGCTGCATTCGGGCAGAAGGCGGGGTACACCCTGGACAAGTCCCCACTTCATCGCAGGGCAAACACAGATAGACAGACAACATTCACACTCACATTCACACACTAGGGCCAATTTAGTGTTGCCAATCAACCTATCCCCAGGTGCATGTTTATAATTCATAATTAAAATGAAGAAAATAAGGCTCCACTTTTCCAAAATGTGCTAGCTTAATGCTAATTTACATAAGAAATGCCATATATTTGCTACTGATTAGCATGAGCGGTATTACATGGCGATGTTAGACATACAGACTGAGATACACATTTGCAAATTGTTTTGCCACAATACTAATTCCCTAGTACAACACTATGTATTGACTCACGCGGGCATAAAAAAGGACAATAAAACATACTTTACATAGATAATAAATACTTTACTACAAATATGAATATACACTACATAATGCAAAAGTGGAAGGTGATTACATCTAGACATTAGAATTGTACTCACATATGAACTAGCAAAGAAAGTGAAGGGCTTGTGCAATTCAGTGCAGGGATGAGTTTATAGAGCAACATGAGGGGGTAAGGGGGAGGTGGAAAAAAAACATGACTCAAACCAAAATACATCCAGACGTTGATGGCAAGAGAAAAGAAAAAGGCTACGAGAATGTGCCCTTCTCTCTTTAAGGCGGCTGAAGGAACAGTTAAGATCAGAGCTGGGAAGTCAACACTTCATGTGAACCAAGTGCTTTATGATAAAAGGAATGATACCTCATGGAATAATGCATGTTATACACTCACAAGGCCAGCACACAAACAGGGCAGTGAGACCTTTACTACATTTCTACACCTTAGCAAGTGCTTAATGATGCTGCAAAAAAAAAAAGCATAGGAGACTTTGCAAAGATGACCTGTTTCTATAGCAACGCACTCCCGATTATGGAGGGGGACGCGGAGTCAGCATTAGCACCGCTTTAAATACTCACAATATGATGGATTTACACGTGACAAGGTGGCCATGGTAACAACAACCAAAAAAAGGGAGGGTGATAATCCATTGATGTAAAACCTCCTGAGTGCGGTTTAAGGCCAACTGGTGAAAAAGAGACACAAAATCATCTAAAGTGGGAAATAACGTGTGATCAGAAGGTCTACTTTTGACTACATGTGGTCTTTTCTACACAGATGCAACAGAAGTACGCCATGGCGGGTCTGGAATTTGTCAACATTACAGTACCGATACTTAAAAAAGCCACAAAAAAGTATCAGAAGTATTAAATGTAAACACTAATATCAACACTCGTCCCACAGGAGGAGACATTAGAGTACATGCACACGTTTACACTAACTGTTGTGCTTAGTGCTGTGGTGTGTGTGTGTGTGTGTGTGCGTGCGTGCGTGTGTGTGTGTGTGTGCTAAGGAAGAGATCACACATTCATGTAGTGCGAAAATGAAAAGATCATTCCAAATGAAAAAGGGACTGCCAAGACATACGTTACTAGCATACACACACACACACGCGCGCACACATGCATGCACACACACACACACACACACACACACACACACACACATGCACGCACAAACACACACGCACACACGAACACGCACACACACGAACGTCCCCCAGGAGCTGGAGAGTCCAGGCATGATGGCGATGATGCACTGTACAGAGAGAGGGGTTTCCATGACACCGGAAGAGGGGCTGGACCCAATCAGCGAGGAGAAAAGCCTGTTGCTAAGCTACAGCCAACCACCTGCGTCATGTCCCAGATCTGTGGAGACAAATAGGCGATGAGAAGAAACTGGCAACTGTGATGATTTTTTTTTTTTTTTTACATGTAATCTTTCATTTCTTATACTAATTAAAAGTAATTTATATTCAACCAGAATGAACAATATGTCGCATATATTGTGTAGTCTGGGAACAGACTTGCAGCTGTCGGAGTCTTTTTGTCCGGAGCATTACTCCAACCTGGATTTAAATTGAAAGGGCGCCACTCTAAAACATTTTTACATTTAAAACAGTGCTGCCGATTACAATACCAATCATCTATGAGTGAGATCGGCCGATACTGTATTTATGGTGAGTGTTAATAACAGTTTACCAATATCAACACAATATTTAAACTAGTTCCTTATTCTCTTTCATTACATTGAGCAAAACAAAGTCAATGGTAAACAGTAACTAAAGAAAATGAAAAATTATTATCCATTTCTCATTTGAATTAGGGACGTGGCAATCAATCGGACGATGTACATTAAAAAGGATTTAACTATTTATTTGTAGTCCTCTGGCTGACAAGCGGCTAACAGCTAATTATGCGTCTCCATACACAGTGTGGAGCCGCTCTTTAAAGCAAATAATAATATCCTCCAAATAAACTGTATTTCTTAGTAGCTTAAATATGAATATAATGTATCGTTATCATTGGAGGATGAGGCTAAACATGTTAACACTGAGAGAATAAGGAACTTGTTTAAAAACGGCTAACAGCTAATTATGTGTCTCCATACACAGTGTGGAGCTGCTCTTTAAAGCTAATAATAATATCCTCCAAATAAACTGTATATCTTAGTAGCTTAAATATTAATATAATGTATCGTTATCATTGGAGAATGAGGCTAAACATGTTAACACCGAGAGAATAAGGAACTTGTTTAAAAACGGCTAACAGCTGATTATGTGTCTCCATACACAGTGTGGAGCCGCTCTTTAAATCTAATAATAATATCCTCCAAATAAACTGTATTTCTTAGTAGCTTAAATATGAATATAATGTATCGTTATCATTGGAGGATGAGGCTAAACATGTTAAACACCGAGAGAATAAGGAACTTGTTTAAAAACGTTGCTTATATTGTTGGACTGGCAATAGCACTCACCATACATACGGTTATTTCATATATTGGTATCAGCCAATCTCACTCGAGGATGAACGGTATCGGAATCGGCAGAGTAAAACCATGCTCGAAACATCCCTAATTTAACACTTGTGGTTTTTGCACTTAAAATCCTCCGGTGTCCAGGATATTTGTCCTTGAGAGTTTACCAAAAACAACTAAAAAGGGTTTTGAGAAAATAAAAATATCGACTAAATCACACTACTATCGTCACCACCAAAGTATGGATCGATCCACCCTTCTCTTACATGTCGTGTACTGATTGTGACAATGCTGAAACACCAACAGTTGCTATTATATTATCCTGTTTCTAGACTCTTTTTAATCTACCGTATATTACCAAATAGTAGCCCGGGCGTTTATTTCACAAAATGGGGTCAGACCCCGGGCGGTTATTAGGACATGGGCGGTTATTTGCACAAGGCTTTTATTTATTTTTGCACCAACCTGCACCAGGCCATTATTTGGTTACAATGGTCATTGTCCAGTATTTTTTTTTCGTACAAAAAACTTTAAAGGGGAACATTATCACCAGACCTATGTAAGCATCAATATATACCTTGATGTTGCAGAAAAAAGACCATATATTTTTTTAACCGATTTCCGAAATCTAAATGGGTGAATTTTGGCGAATTAAACGCCTTTCTATTATTCGCTCTCGGAGCGATGACGTCACAACATGACGTCACATCGGGAAGCAATCCGCCATTTTCTCACTTTCATCGGTGTGTTGTCGGAGGGTGTAACAACACGAACAGGGACGGATTCAAGTTGCACCAGTGGCCCAAAGATGCAAAAGTGGCAAGAAATTGGACGAAATTTGTTCAAAATACGAGGGTGTGGTGAAAGCCGACGAAATGGTCAGTCGTTTGTTCCGCACACTTTACTGACGAAAGCTATGCTACGACAGAGATGGCAAGAATGTGTGGATATCCTGCGACACTCAAAGCAGATGCATTTCCAACGATAAAGTCAAAGAAATCTGCCGCCAGACCCCCATTGAATCTGCCGGAGTGTGTGAGCAATTCAGGGACAAAGGACCCTGGTAGCACGGCAAGCAATGGCGGCAGTTTGTTCCCGCAGACGAGCGAGCTAAACCCCCTGGATGTCTTGTCTCACACCGTCTCTTATGCCACCGAAGATAATCAAGAGAAGAATATCGACCCTAGCTTCCCTGGCCTACTGACATCAACTCCAAAACTGGACAGATCAGCTTTCAGGAAAAGAGAGCGGATGAGGGTATGTCTACAGAATATATTAATTGATGAAAACGTTATTCATTACTCGCGGTTTTACGTAAATTATAATACATAAACTGTGTTTACCAATAATTTAGCTTAAAAACATTTATTGTTTTCAATCATTCGAGTACATTCGGGTAGTCTTGTGTAATGCAGTATTTTGTGTCTATTTAGGTATGGTTAACCTGAGTGCTGAAATCGTGGAAAAATATATGTTCTTAGCGTGCCTGAAATGGGCTGTCTGCACTCTCAAAGTGCATGTTGTTGCCAAATGTATTTCATATGCTGTAAACCTAGTTCATAGTTGTTAGTTTCCTTTAATGCCAAACAAACACATACCAATCGTTGGTTAGAAGGCGATCGCCAAATTCGTCCTCGCTTTCTCCCGTGTCGCTGGCTGTCGTGTCGTTTTCGTCGATTTCGCTTGCATACGGTTCAAACCGATATGGCTCAATAGCTTCAGTTTCTTCTTCAATTTCGTTTTCGCTACCTGCCTCCACACTACAACCATCCGTTTCAATACATGTGTAATCTGTTGAATCGCTTAAGCCGCTGAAATCCGAGTCTGAATCCGAGCTAATGTCGCTATATCTTGCTGTTCTATGCGCCATGTTTGTTTGTATTGGCATCACTGTGTGACGTCACAGGAAAATGGACAAGTGTATATAACGATGGTTAAAATCAGGCACTTTGAAGCTTTTTTTAGGGATATCGCGTGATGGGTACAATTTTGAAAAAAACTCAGAAAAATAAAATAAGCCACTGGGAACTGATTTTTAATGGTTTTAACCCTTCTGAAATTGTGATAATGTTCCCCTTTAAATGTAAAAGCTATTGTAAACATACAAACAAAAAAACAAGAGATCAACATGAGGTAGGCTATCAAAAGACAAGAGATCAACAGGGCCTCAACATGACAGTAGTGCAACAATTGTCAAATAGAATACCAATACTAAAAATAAAGAAACTTTTTAAATAAAGCAGCCTAACGGGAAAAATAAAATTATGGTACCAAGTACTCAAGTATAAAACCCACCATCAAAACAGAACAATAATACTGTCACTTAAATAAAATAAAGGCTACACTACTCCAAGTTTTAAATAAAGCAGCATACGTGATGTAACCACTGACACAAATTAGCATCAAGCTCGTCGCTCACTTTCTTCCTACCTCCACCAGATAAGCGAGCCCGTTTTCCATCGATTGCCGACTGAGATAGTAGTTCTCCCTTTTTTTGTTTCCATTCTCGTACACGTTTTGGGTCAATGTTAAACTGCCTGGCCGCTGCCAAACCAGAATTCTGCTCCGCATACTTCACAACCGCTAGCTTGAACTTTAAGTCAAACTTACTGTTCTTCTTCCCCCTTAAAGTATTCCCGTCCATCAGTTGTGGTGTACCGGTATCCTGTTCATTCAACTCGCTGCTGCTGTTGCTTGCCATGCTGAAACCTTTCCTCGTGGGTTTGTTGTTGTCGTTGAGTGTGTGTTACGCTATATGCGGTGACCCATTGCAATATGTTGATTACCCAGAATCCCCACGTAACATCTGCTGTTACCGTAATTACCAGAATTACTGCACCTTTGCTTTTCCTTTTAGCTTATAAATTGGGCTTAATGAAATCAATATGATTTTAATCTAAATTATGCAAATAACAGCCCATGGACAGCTATTTGGACATGGGCGGTTATTAGGAAGAGGCGGTTAATTCACAAAATGGGGTCAGACCCCGGGCGGCTATTAGGACATGGGTGGTTATTTGCACAAGGGCGTTTATTTGGTAATATACGGTACTTGTTAATTTTATGTTAAATCTGCTTACGTACTTCCTGCTGTAACGTGGTCTTTTTTTTCGTGTCGTTTCAAGCTAGCTTAGCTATTAGCATACCTGCTCCTGGCTTGCTCTCAGTGTGTAACATGATTAGCCTCGTCCTCCAGTGATAATGCTAGATGATATTGCACTTGAGATACTAAAAAATGCAGTTTATTTGCCGTAATGGAAGTGAATATTATGAGCTTGAGGGAGCGGCTCGACACTGTGTATGGAGACAGACAATTAGCTGCTTGTTACTTTTTGTCTGAGGCACTAAAAATAAATAAAGTTTCAGCCAGAGGGCATTGGCATTTGTTATCGGCATCAAAAGGCATCGGCAATGGCGATCATGTACTTTTTCACTAAAGTGGTGGCCAATCAATTAAAAATGCTAAACAAAAAACAAATATCGTATTTTCTGGACTATAAGTCGCTACTTTTTTCCAACGCTTTGCACCCTGTGGCTAATTTATGGATTTTTCTTCGCTAATGGCCATATTGCTTTGAATTCAACAAATAGTTTTCTAATTATACTGACAGACACTGAAAAAGTGTGTTATTGTTTGTGCTATGGCGCCATATTTTGGACAACTTTGCTCACTACAGGTGGTGTGGGTTGAAAATGTACTTACTATTTTGTGCCTTGAACCAGAAGTATAACCCTCCATATCGTTTCAGCTCGAAAGGATTCTTCATTCATTCACTATTCACAGTTGTAAGTTTTACCATTTAACTAAAACTATTCATACTTACTAAACCTTCCGATGTGTGATGTCTGTAGGAGTGTTTTCATGCATATTTGTACGTGCTATCGTAATGTAATCAAGCTGCCGTTAACATACTTACACCTCTACAAGTGTCCGTGTTAGTATTTATTATTTATTAACCTATGATGGCATTCTTTTTGTATTGTTTCAGTTTCATAAATCCACCAAAACGTCACTGTGGAGTTATTGAGTCTGTTTAGCTGATTGGAGAGCTAGCTTCCACAGTTAGTGGGTCCATGACGATGACTTCTGTTTTGTTTGATCATCAGTTTTACTGCGCTGCTACAGGCACCGTTTGGAAACAATTAAGGTATGTCAATAAACATATACAAAACCTTTCGTACCGGTATATATCTGCGGCTAATATATGTAACAATATTTTTGTATTCTGAAATTTGGCGGGTGCGGCTTTAATACCACTAGCCCTGGAAATATGCTGTATCCTTTACTAGCCAAACAAAACATGTTATCTCTGTGTTATTGGTGACAAAAAATGAATGTCATATATGCGTAGGTGGTCTCTTCATCCAGCTTTGCCACAGTCAGGGCGAGTTGGTACCACTGCCCTGGCGCGCCGGCTTTTGTGTACTAGCTCGCGGTAGAAGCGATCGCATTAATTAATTGACTACCATAAAGAAATCAAAAAAAAAAAAACGTTTGGAAGTTTCTTTAAAGCAGAACGGGACAGTGAAGAGTATAATGATAATTATAATACACAAGATCAGGGGTGCTCATTACGTCGATCGCGATCTACCGGTCGATCTCGGAGGGTGTGTCAGTCGATCACCAGCCAGGCATTAAAAAAATAGTCCTAAAAATGAGCGATCATAAATCTTCACTATGACATCACTTTCGTCACTTGATTGACATTCTCGGCACCCGGGGGTCTTCTGAGATGACGCTGGCTGCTGCCAGCTCATTAAAATTACCGACTGGAAGGCGAGAAACACTTTATTTCAACAGACTCTGGCGCCGTACCTGTCGTCAAAACTCCAAAGACCGACTGCACAGTTGCACAATAAAAGCTCTGCTTCATCCTGCCTGCGCTACCAAAATAAGAGTCTCAGAAAGCTGGCGTGCACAAGCTAGCAAGCTACGGAGTTTGCCGACAATGTATTTCTTGTAAAGTGTATACAAAGGAGTACGGAAGCTGGACAAATAAGATGCCAAAAACCAACCACTTTCATGTGGTATTGGACAGAAAGGAGGACTTTTTTTCTCCTCCATTCGAAAATGCGGACGTTATCATCACCACTGTCTGATTCCAATCAATGCAAGTCATCACAATCAGGTAATACACCAACTTATATTCTTGTCTTCATGAAAGAAAGGAATCTATATGTGTTTAACATGCTTGTATTATCTTTAACCACCTTTAACTTGTTAACAATATTAACTATATGTGTTAAACATGCTTGTATTATCTTTAACCACCTTTAAGTTGTTAACAATATTAACTATATGTGTTAAACATGCTTGTATTATCTTTAACCACCTTTAAGTTGTTAACAATATTAACTATATGTGTTAAACATGCTTGTTTTATCTTTAACCACCTTTAAGTTAACAATATTAACTATAAGTGTTAAACATGCTTGTATTATCTTTAAACACCTTTAACTTGTTAACAATAATAACTATATGTGTTAAACATGCTTGCATTATCATTAAACACCTTTAACTTGTTAACAAAAACATATATTTCATAAATAGGTAAATATAAATTATATATATGAATGAGGTAGATCCCCATGACTTGATCAATTGAAAAGTAGCTCGCCTGCAGAAAAAGTGTGAGCACCCCTGCACAAGATGGTGCGTGTGTATGTGTGTGTGTGTGTGTGTGTGTGTGTGTGTGTGTGTGTGTGTCTCAGAGAATCGCAATCTCAATTTTAAGCGAGAAAATCATGATTCACATTTTATGCAGAATTGTGCAGCTCGAGTCCAGAAGATGCAGCACAGCTTCAGGCTATGTCAATGAAAACACAGATCTTTCTATACACACAAAGCCCTGGAAACATCCTGAATGTTTTTTGCGTGATTTTAAAGACAAAAACCAATGTTTGCGTGTGGACAAGAGGCCAAAATGCATGGAAAAATATGTTTTCAAAAGAACTGTCAACCTTCACAATGCGGTCACTTCCACAGGTGACCATCAGGCCTCTGGATGGGTCCATGTGCATGCGAGCAATGTTGTGTTTCCCCTCATGGAATGTGGCCAACGGAGTTCGACTGCAAATACACAGACAAAAATGTGCACAGTTAACCAGGCTTGTCCCCAAGTGGTCATGAAGCAGAAAAAGAAGATAAGTCTTCAGGTGCAAACGTGTACAGAAGACTTGACTCACTCTTCTTCCTTGATGGAGTCAAAACAGGCGTCGCACACCCGCACTGGGAACTCAAAGCCCATGATTGGATATGTGGAGCGTTTAGAACTACATTTCCCACACACAGCTTTGCCACACTTCCTGCAGTGGTGCTGCAGCACAGTAAACACGCCGAATAAGATTCAGTAAGAACTGTTACAAAAGCACCCTACTACTGACAACACGAGTACCTGTCTGAGTCCCAATGTCTTGGTGTCCCACATCTGCTTGACATTCCAAAAGAAAGGCTGCTCACACTTCTGACAAGAGTCGCTTTCCAACCACTGAGGTGCCTGCAAACACATGAAAAAGTAAAAGGTTTTACGAAATCAAAATACCATTAAAATGACCACAGATTAGCTTTTCAGTATAATAATTGTTCCATATCAGCCACTATAAACTACAATACACAAATATAGTGGTACCTCATTTTTGCTCCAGTTTTGGTGCACTGTCTAAGTGATCAGACAGACAAACATTGCATGTAACAAAGTAGTTTGTTTGCCCACATTTTATTCCCCTGAATCAAGTGACCAAACAAATAATCTCACAAGTTTGCGCTTCAGTTTCTGTGTTTTTTTATAGAATAAATAAGTAACCTTTGGGCCAAAGCAAGTTGTGACTGTGAGTGCCAGCACTTTAATGAAAAAGGTGCGAAATAGGGGTGTTCTCATTTATTTAATTTATTTTGTAGTGTGGAATTTAAGAAAATTCTTGATCCAGTGAAATAACTCAAACAGAACAATAGCAAGTATGAAAAACACTAACCTATTTATTACTAACTGTCTCAAATTGACTTAAGCTTTATATAAATTGGAGTAGGAATTGCTTTTTTGGATACACCTAGAGACCACAATAATTCATTAAGTTCATGACACAGTAAGTTGAATTATGTGAACGTTTGTTATTGGAAGTAGTATGCAAATATCATTATTTGACACTTGTTCGGTCGATCTACGTTCCCATCCTCACTTATGGTCATGAGCTTTAGGTTGTGACCGAAAGAACAAGATCATGGGTACAAGCGGCCAAAATGAGCTTCCTCCGCCGGGTGGCGGGGCTCTCCCATAGAGATAGGGTGAGAAGCTCTGTCATCCGGGAGGATCTCAAAGTAAAGCCGCTGCTCCTCCACACCGAGAGGAGCCAGATGAGGTGGTTGGGGCATCTGGTTAGGATGCCACCCAAATGCCTCCCTAGGGAGGTGTTTCGGGCACGTCCGACCGGTAGGAGGACACGGGGAAGACCCAGGACACGTTGGGAAGACTATCTCTCCCGGCTGGCCTGGGAACGCCTCGGGATCCCCAGGGAGGAGCTGGACGAAGTGGCTGGGGAGAGGGAAGTCTGGGCTTCCCTACTTAAGCTGCTGCCCCCGCGACACGACCTCGGATAAGTGGAAAAAGATGGATGGATGACACTTGTTCACATTGACAAATGTGTTTTAAACACCAATATTGTTTTATAAAGTATTCTTATTATGTATGTCTATTTTTTGAGCTATTGTGTGTCTAGCGGTTGGGTAGTTTTTAGTGGCCTACCCTGGTTGCCTTTTGTAAATTACTTCACTAAAATAAAAGAAAATATCAACCTTGTGTGCTTATTGGAGGACATTTAGCTGTTAACTGATTCTCAAGCTTTCACAAGGTTATTGTATTGTTGCTTATATTGGAGATTTTACACGCAGCCGATGTAATACAACTTGTTTTTTGCTGTTATGGAAACGATATATACATCGGATCTGGACACCCTCTAGTCCAGGGGTCGGCAACCTTTACCACTCAAAGAGCCATTTTGACCAGTTACACAAATTAAAGAAAACAATGGGAGCCACAAAAATCTTTTGAAATTTAAAATGAAATAACACTGCATACAAAGTTTTTTTTTTGCTTTGTGCTATGTATAAACCAAGGGTCTCAGACACGCGGCCCACACCTTAATATGAAAATTGAATGTTAGTGCGGCCCGCGAGTTTTATATGAATGGCGCTTGACAGCGTCATACTTGTCAACCCTCCCAATTTTTCCGGCAGACTACGAATTTCAGGGCAACTATTCTCTCGAACGTGCCGTGATGGTACAGCATTTAGCGCCCACTACAACCAGCGTGCCGGCCCAGCCACACGTTGTATGGGACTTACGCTTGCTCACGTAAGTGACAGCAAGGCATACTTGGTCAACAACCATACAGGTTACACTGACGGTGGCGGTATAAAAAACTTTAACACTCTTACTAATAATGCGCCACACTGTGAACCCACACCAAACAAGAATGACAAACACATTTCGGGAGAACATCTGCACCGTAACACAACATAAACACAACAGAACAACTACCCAGAATCCCATGCAGCCCTAACTCTTCCGGGCTACATAATACACCCCCGCTACCAAACCCCGCCCACCTCAACCGACGCATGGGGGAGGGGGGGTGATGTGTGGGGGAGCAGGGTTGGGGTGGGGGCGGGGTTTGGTGGTAGCAGGGGTGTATAATGTAGCCCGGAAGAGTCAGGGCTGCATGGGATTCTGGGTATTTGTTCTGTTGTGTTTATGTTGTGTTAAAGGGGAACATTATCACCAGACCTATGTAAGCGTCAATATATGCCTTGATGTTGCAGAAAAAAGACTATATATTTTTTTAACCGATTTCCGAACTCTAAATGGGTGAATTTTGGCGAATTAAACGCCTTTCTATTATTCGCTCTCGGAGGACGTTGTGACGTCACATCGGGAAGCAATCCGCCATTTTCTCACTTTCGTCGGTGTGTTGTCGGAGGGTGTAACAACACGAACAGGGACGGATTCAAGTTGCACCAGTGGCCCAAAGATGCGAAAGTGGCAAGAAATTGGACGAAATTTGTTCAAAATACGAGGCTGTGGGGAAAGCTGACGAAATGGTCAGTCGTTTGTTCCGCACATTTTACCGACAAAAGCTATGCTATGACAGAGATGGCAAGAATGTGTGGATATCCTGCAACACTCAAAGCAGATGCTGACATCAACTCTAAAACTGGACAGATCATCTTTCAGGAAAAGAGAGCGGATGAGGGTATGTCTACAGAATAAATTAATTGATGAAAACTTTATTCATTACTCGCGGTTTTACGTAAATGATTATACATAAACTGTGTTTACCAATAATTTAGCTTAAAAACATTTATTTTTTTCAATCATTCAAGTACATTCGGGTAGTCTTGTGTAATGCAGTATTTTGTGTCTATTTAGGTATGGTTAACCTGAGTGCTGAAATCGTGGAAAAATATATGTTCTTAGCGCGCCTGAAATGGGCTGTCTGCACTCTCAAAGTGCATGTTGTCGCCAAAAGTATTTCATATGCTGTAAACGTAGTTCATAGTTGTTAGTTTCCTTTAATGCCAAACAAACACATACCAATCGTTGGTTAGAAGGCGATCGCCGAATTCGTCCTCGCTTTCTCCCGTGTCGTGTTCGTCGGTTTCGCTTGCATACGGTTCCAACCGATAAGGCTCAATAGCTTCAGTTTCTTCTTCAATTTCGTTTTCACTACCTGCCTCCACACTACAACCATCCGTTTCAATACATGCGTAATCTGTTGAATCGCTTAAGCCGCTGAAATCCGAGTCTGAATCCGAGCTAATGTCGCTATACCTTGCTAATCTATCCGCCATGTTTGTTTGTATTGGCATCACTGTGTGACGTCACAGGAAAATGAACGGGTGTATATAACGATGGTTAAAATCAGGCACTTTGAAGCTTTTTTTAGGGATATTGCGTGATGGGTAAAATTTTGAAAAAAATTCGAAAAATAAAATAAGCCACTGGGAACTGATTTTTAATGGTTTTAACCCTTCTGAAATTGTGATAATGTTTCCCTTTAAGCTGCAGATGTTCTCCTGAAATGTGTTTGTCATTCTTGTTTGGTTTTGGTTCAAAGTGTGGCGCATTATTAGTAAAAGTGTTAAAGTTGTTTTATATGGCCACCGTCAGTGTAACCTGTGTGACTGTTGAGCAAGTGTGCCTTGCTGTCACTTGCGTGTGCAAGTAGGAAATGCATACAACAAAAGGCTGGGCTGGCACGCTGTTTGTACAGATTGTAGAGGGCGCTGAATGCTGTACCATCATGGCACGCCCTTATTATTATTGTTAGGGTGAAAATCGGAGAATATTAATCCCGGGAGTTTTCTACAAGAGGCACCGAAATCCGGAAATCTCCCGGGAAAATCGTGAGGGTCGGCAAGTATGCAGCGGAGCCGCATCAGAGTGATCAAAGAGCCGCATGCTGCTCCGGAGCCGCGGGTTGCCGACCCCTGCCCTAGTCACATCCCACACCCTTTGAAAAGTAATATTGCTGCAAACCTCTTCTCTGGCTGTGTCCATGTTCCACACGGCGATACCTCCGTCAGCTGAGCACGACATCAACTGCCTGGTCAGCTGCATGTAGCACAGAGCCTGGACACGCTCACTAAAAAAAAAAAAGAGTCAAAACGCCAACTTTTGTCAGAATGTTGAAAGGGTTGCATAGTTTCATAATACATATACTTTATAAGTAAAACCAAATAATATTAAAAAAGAAATGTGAGGTGAGTCAATGGTGTAAAAATGGGCAGGGCTTGATGATAATGAAAATCTGCATGGAAACCAAGGGAGTTAAAGACCAGGCAGTCAGATGTTTGTGGCATCACTAACGCCTGTGTGTCAAAAAGGGTCTGGAAGAGAGTGTCAACAAAAGGCACAAATGTGCATGGGCTCTTAACACACAAACTCACATGGTATAAAAAAAAGTGTGACAGAAAAATGCTGCAATCACATGAAGCCTGCACACACAAATCCCCCGAAACACATGCAAGAGAAAATTCTGCAAGTTCAGAGAACAATACAGAAGTTTACCAGGCTATTGGTTAACGGTCATGCAGTTATGGGGAAAGTGAGCGTTTTTGTGATTTGCAGCATTTTTCTTTGGCATTTGTCTTTGATCCTGCAGTGTTTATTTGATCTCAACATTTGAATGTGTTTCATAATGTTTGTGGGTTGATATAATTTCTGTGTTTGGAGCGTTTGGACATTGCTGTGCATTTGTCCCTATCAGCTACCGTAGAAATGATGAATATTTTTATGAACATTTATTGAGTATGTCATTGTCAGTTCCATATTGTACATGTAGTACATAATATACATACATATAGCTGGACAACAATCTAGGGTTCTATACCATTATTATTGTTTAAAAAATAACGGGTAATGGGAAGAAGTGTAAACTTTTTGCATCCCACCTCTTTTCCATAGTGCATAGGGGCCGCATAACTAGTTTTTTGAGAGCAATGTGAAACCAGTATCAAATTCAATGGTGATACAAAAACAAGAAGAGATAGCAGATTGAGTGAGGCTGCATGACTTACTGGTGTCCATGCAACAGTAAGGTGCGCCCTTTGCGTCCCCCTATGTCCCACATGATGACGCTGTGGTCGGACGCCCCTGAGAAGAGTAGCCTATGGATGGGGTCCCACCACAAAGCTCCTATGCTGCCTGGAAAATATAAGAAGTCATTTCAACGCTTGAGCTTGTTTGTTGGTGCCACCACATGAAGAGAAACCTGCATGCGTTGACTCTTTATTTGCATTGAATTACAACTCTATGTCCTCTACAGCGTGACTTAACTGATTATTTCACAAATGAGCATAAATAATTTTGACAAATTAGGTTATTACGCAATGAGACAACTTTTAGTTATCTTTTGATTAAGTAATTTAACAATTTTATATACAGGTAAAAGCCAGTAAATTAGAATATTTTGAAAAACTTGATTTATTTCAGTAATTGCATTCAAAAGGTGTAACTTGTACATTATATTTATTCATTGCACACAGACTGATGCATTCAAATGTTTATTTCATTTAATTTTGTTGATTTGAAGTGGCAACAAATGAAAATCCAAAATTCCGTGTGTCACAAAATTAGAATATTGTGTAAGGGTTAAATTTTGAAGACACCTGGTGCCACAAACTAATCAGCTGATTAACTCAAAACACCTGCAAAGGGCTTGAAATGGTCTCTCAGTCCAGTTCTGAAGCCTACACAAACATGGGGAAGACTTCAGATTTGACAGCTGTCCAAAAGGCAACCATCGACACATTGCACAAGGAGCGAAAGACACAAAAGGTTTTTGCTGAAGAGGCTGGCTGTTCTCAGAGCTCTGTGTCCAAACACATTAATGGAGAGGCAAAGGGAAGGAAAAACTGTGGTCAGAAAAAGTGTACAAGCGATAGGGATCACCGCGCCCTGGTCAAGATTGTGAAAAAAAACCCATTCAAAAATGTGGGGGAGATTCAGAAGGAGTGGACAGCTGCTGGAGTCAGTGCTTCAAGATCCACCACCAAGAGACGCTTGAAAGACATGGGTTTCAACTGCCGCATACCTCGTGTCAAGCCACTGTTGACCAAGAAACAGCGCGAAAAGCGTCTCACCTGGGCTAAGGGAAAAAAGAGCTGGACTGCTGCTGAGTGGTCCAAAGTCATGTTTTCTGACGAAAGCAAATTTTGCATTTCCTTTGGAAATCGAGGTCCCAGAGTCTGGAGGAAGACAGGAGAGGCACAGGATCCACGTTGCCTGAAGTCTAGTGTAAAGTTTCCACCATCAGTGATGGTTTGGGGTGCCATGTCATCTGCTGGTGTCGGTCCACTCTGTTTCCTGAGATCCAGGGTCAACGCAGCCGTCTACCAGCATGTTTTAGAGCACTTCATGCTTCCTGCTGCTGACCTGCTCTATGGAGATGGAGATTTCAAGTTCCAACAGGACTTGGCGCCTGCACACAGCGCAAATCTACCCGTGCCTGGTTTACGGACCACGGTATTTCTGTTCTAAATTGGCCCGCCAACTCCCCTGACCTTAGCCCCATAGAAAATCTGTGGGGTATTGTGAAAAGGAAGATGTAGAATGCCAGACCCAAAAACGCAGAAGAGTTGAAGGCCACTATCAGAGCAACCTGGGCTCTCATAACACCTGAGCAGTGCCAGAAACTCTTCGACTCCATGCCACGCCGCATTAACGCAGTAATTGAGGCAAAAGGAGCTCCAACCAAGTATTGAGTATTGTACATGCTCATATTTTTCATTTTCATACTTTTCAGTTGGCCAACATTTCTAAAAATCCCTTTTTTGTATTAGCCTTAAGTAATATTCTAATTTTGTGACACACGGAATTTTGGATTTTCATTTGTTGCCACTTCAAATCATCAAAATTAAATGAAATAAACATTTGAATGCATCAGTCTGTGTGCAATGAATAAATATAATGTACAAGTTACACCTTTTGAATGCAATTACTGAAATAAATCAAGTTTTTCAAAATATTCTAATTTACTGGCTTTTACCTGTATATGTTTGTTCTCAGCAGTTCTGTTGTAAAAGCGAGCATCTCTCCAACAACTAATCCTTGTTAATATATTTTTGGCAAACCATGGAATTTTAAACATTTTATGTTACGAGTAACTTGCCCGATATTAGACAACAGAACCTCGATTTACAACTCCACTATATGCATCTTTTCGATTTACAAACTTTTATATCAAGGCAAGTGTGCCTCTGTGTGCGACCCATGTCCCTGTGTAGGAACACTTTATTTATTCATTTTGTTGTCCGCCCCAAGGCAAAAAGCAGGGTGCAACATTTTTGGGGAGGCGTAGCCCTTCAGGCCACTTAATGCGCTTTGCAGTACACTACTGTTTTTTTTACCTTTTGTCCATTTTTGCAACTCATTATGAGTCCCAAAAAGTAAACAGACACTCAAAAGAGTGGAAGAATTGACCACAGCAAATTTTAATTGTGATGAGACCGGACTTTTCTGGAAAAAATATGCCAGAGCAGACTTATTTCACAGCGGAGGAAAATACACTACTTTCAGCAGCACAAGAGAAGCACTCAAGGTTTCTAAGAGAACAGTGGGCTCCATAATCCTTAAAAGGAAGAAGTTTGGGACGACCTCAACTCTTCCTAGACCTGATCGTGCAGCCAAACTAAGCAATTGTGGGAGAAGAGCCTTGGTGATAGAGGTAAAGAAGAACCAAAGATCACTGTGGCTGAGCTCCAGAGATGCAGAAGGGAGATGGGAGAAAGTCAACTATCAGTGCAGCCCTCCACCAGTCGGGGCTTTATTGCACAGTGGGCCGACGGAAGCCTCTTCTCAGTGCAAGACATATGAAAGCCTGCATAGTTTGCCAAAAACACATGAACGACTCCCAGACTCTGAGAAATAAGATTCTCTGGCCTGATGAGACCGAGATTTAACTTTTTGCCGTTAGTTCTAAGCAGCATGTGTGGAGAAAACCAGGCACTGCTCATCACCTGCCTAACACAATCCCAAGAATGAAACGAAACATGGTGGTGGCAGCATCATCATATGGGGGTGTTTTTCAGCTGCAGGGACAGGACGACTGTTTGCAATTGAAGGAAAAATAAATGCGGCCAAGTACAGAGAAAACCTCTTCCAGAGTGCTCAGGACCTCAGACTGGGCCGAAAGGTCTCCTACCAACAAGACAATGACTCCAAGCACTAGGGATGTCCCGATCCAGGTTTTTGCACTTCCGATCCGATACCGATATTGTTTTAGCACTTCCGATCCGATACCGATACTGACCGATACCGATACTGACCGATACTGGCCTATCCAAGCATGTATTAAAGTTTAAAGTTATTTAGCCTACTTAGTTGTCAGAACCATGTTGAAAAGGGTTTTAGTACTCTTGATAACAACTAGCCAGCTGAATTAGGGGAGTTTGAATAATACACAATGGTTGGTAACAAGAAACTGACCTGTTTATTAAAGGATAAACACAAAATAGACAAAATTATACATGACAAACAGAAATGGCATCATTGAACTAGGGCTGGGCGATATGGCCTTTTTTTAATATTGCGATATTTTAAGGCCATATTGCGATACACGATATATATCTCGATATTTTGCCTTAGCCTTGAATGAACACTTGATGCATATAATCACAGCAGTATGATGATTCTATGTGTCTACATTAAAACATTCTTCTTCATACTGCATTAATATATGCTACTTTTAAACGTTCACGCAGAGAGGGAAATCACAACTAAAAAAAATCACTATTTTTTTCATACGGTGTTGATGTGGAAATGTTTGCCTCGGCATTTTGATGGTGGGCGTGTGGCACCGAATGGAGATAAGCGTCTCGACAGACGTTACATTATTTGAACAATGATGACGAAAACTGTTTTCTCTGTCGTGTCCGTGTGTCGAAAATTGTTATGCGCTTATTTTTTTATTTGATTTTGTGCGTGGCATAGATTTGCCGTGCGCAGAGGACGCTTGAGCAGGCGCGCACCTTAGCGGCTGCGCTAGCATCACAGCTAACGTTAGCCCTGCTGTTACCTCGCTCTCTGCTGGGAGAGGGCGTATACGTATGTGACGTACAACGTGACGTGTGTAAGAAGGTGCGCTTGCTGTCTGTAAGAGGGAGACACAGGAACGAGTGAGAAGAGCCTGTCGTGTAATGCCAGCAGCTAAAAGCAACTGCGTGAGAATCCACAGACCTGTGGATGTGTTGAAGGTGTGCTGGAAAATGCGGAACGGAAATTAGGGAGCAGCAGAAAAGTGGAATGTATTATTTAAATAGGTGCGTTGGAAAACACGGAGCGGAGTTTTTTTTTTAAACTGGATCTGGATCGGCATTTTTCCATGCCTTGCCGATACGCATTTTTTGGCAAATATCGGCGGCCGATCCGATCCAAATATCGGATCGGGACATCCCTACCAAGCAATCAGCTAAAATAACAAAGGAGTGGCTTCGGAACAACTCTGTGAACATTCTTGACTGGCCTAGCCAGAGCCTTGACCTAAACCCAATTGAGCATCTCTGGAGAGACCTGAAAATGGCTGTCCGCCAACATTCGCCATCCGACCTGACCGAACTGGAGAGGATCTGCAATGAAGAAAGGCAGAGGATCCCCAGATCCAGGTGTGAAAAACTTGTTGCATCATTCCCAAGAAGTCTCATGTCTGTACTAGCTCAAATTGAGTAAAGGGTCTGAATACTTTTGACCATGTGATGTTTCAGTTTTTATTTTTTAATAATTATTTGCATTTTTTTTCTGCCAAGATGGGGTGCTAAATATACATTAATTAGAAAAAAAAATTACTTTTTTGACTTTAGCAAATGACTGAAATGAAACAAAGAGTGAAAAATGTTAGGGGGTCTGAAAACATTCCATACCCACTGTATATATACTTAAATGAACATACAGGGGTTATACATTTTGAACAAAGCACCAAGCCCTGTAAGTTGGATAGAGATTTTTTTTTTAAAAGAAAAAGAAGTATATTTATATAGCGCTTTTCTCTAGTGACTCAAAGCGCTCAAAGTTGTATGTAACTCAGAGTTACATATAAGCCAGTGTGGGTGGCACTGGGAACAGGTGGGTAAAGTATCTTGCCCAAGGACACAAGGGCAGTGACTAAGATGGAGGAAGCAAGAATTGAATCTGGAACCCTCAAGTTGCTGGCAAGGTCGCTCTACCAACCAAGCCACGTCATTGTTTTTTTTGTTTTTTTTACAGAAATCAGGTCATGAGTGATTTGCATTTTCCATCCAGTAATTTTGTACTGCTTGTCCCTCTCGTTGGTGGGACTTATGAGGGTGTTAAATGTCACATTTAAAAATGTTCGAAAGAGAATGCTGTGTAGTGAATCAGCATGTGGAGTCAGGGATATTATCTGGTCAGATGAGTCATCCGGTTCTCAATGTACTTGAAATGACCAATGAAAAAAAAAAAAAGACCAAATTAGAACATGGAGGTGTGTTGGTGTGCCCTTGCAAATGTTTTCCATGTTATGAAGGAGAAAATGCTTAATTAAGTGAAATTACTCAAACAGAGAACAATGGTAGGTATGAAAACCCCTAACCTAACTATTATTAATGATCTGGAATGGACTTATGCTTTCTTTAAGTTGAAGTGGAGTGGTAATTGTTGTTTCTTTGTAACACATATTAGCCACTAATTCATTAAGTTAAGCTGTTGACACAGTAAATTGAATGATGTGGATACATTTGTTACTGGATATTTTCGAATATGCTTTTGCCTTGGAGAGTTTGTATATGTAAGTGCATGCAACTATAATTATTTGATTCTTGTTTATATTGACAAATGTCTTGTGTGATATTTAGTGCTTAGCTGTTGGGTAGCTGCTAGCTCCTAGTAGTATTTACCTTTTGTTAATATTTTCACTAAAATACAAGAAAAGATCAACTTTGTGTGCTTATTGAAGGACATATAGATTTTAGCTGGCTGTTTAGCTTTATGCAAGTAAACGCGCTGAACGACTGCTTGTGCCGGAGCGCTCACCCCATATCCAAGATTTTAGATGCAAGCTGATATAATCCGACACTTTTGCTGATATGGGACGAATATGAAATACCGAATGGAGACACCCCTTATACAAAGGCCTTATCAAAAAAGGCAAGGATAACAACATAGCATACCCCTTATCTATTCCTGTGACTTTTATGTGTCAATGAAAGGTTAATCCCATCCCAACTAAATGATTAACTAGATGATTGGTGTGACAATTACACAGCTGCCTGACATCAACACACAGGAGCAGTACAAAGACATTTGTTTTCACTATGAAATAATGCACTAAGCCAAAAACTAACTGTTTTTTACAGAAATCAGGCCATGACCAAGCATGACGAAATGATACAAAAGAAAATATGATATATCAGTGAAGCAACTAGTATGACTTGTTTTGGAAGTATTTAACCTTTAGGACCAAAATAGTTTGTTTTCTAAAATCAACGACTCAAATGTTTCCTCTTGTTCTGTTGTAAACTTCTGACAGCCTATGTATTATAGTGAAATATAAAGTCTTATTACGGCATTGGCCAATGCAACACTGGCTCACTCCGCGCCATTCAAAGCTTGACGAATTTATTTATTTTTTAATAATAATAGCTAAATGGCTAATCAACAAGAGCTGTGGTTGCTCCTTCTCAGAAAACACCACAAGTGTTGTGGCAGAAAATTGCTTCTTATGCAGTCCAACCCCTACAAAGAGCTATAAAAGGAAAGAGATGGTGTTGGATGTTACAGCCTAATGACTACGCAGGACATAATCTAGAACTTTCTTCATTATTTCAGTCATTGTTCATTTCAATTGGGCCTTTATTCATTCTGGTATATGAATGGAAACAGATGGATACCTAGGTTAATTATGTACCTACTGCCATCTAGTGGAAGAGCATGTACATGTCACCGGCATGAAAAAATGTGAAAGACAAACCTTTTTAATTAGGCTTTTAAATGATCATGTTTAACTTTTCTTAGGTTCTTAATTTTTATTCTGTTATTTTATACTTAATTTATTAATACTATTGCTGCTACTATTCTCTCTGTTGGCTGTCAACAACTTGTGATCTGATTGGCTATCGCAACTGTCTCTCAACCATACTTGCCAACCCTCCCGGATTTTCCGGGAGACTCCCGAAATTCAGCGCCTCTCCCGAAAATCTCCCGAAATTCAGGCGGACTCAGGTCCTCCACAATATAAAAAAGCGTACCTGCCCAATCACGTTATAACTATAGAATGATGGAGGGCGAGTTCTTGGTTTCTTATGCGGGTTTATTGTTAGGCAGTTTCATTAACATCCTCCCAGCGTGGCAACAACACACAACAGCAGTCACTTTTTTGTATACCGTAAAGCAGTTCGTCTGCCGTAAACAGCAATGTTGTGACACTCTTAAACAGGACAATACTGCCATCTAGTGCATTTTTTGAAAGCACTTTTGTCCGTGCCACACAGCATGGTTCGAAAAATAGTGACAGAGAATAGAACAAGGATGGACAATTCAACCCTTAACTCAACAATGAGTAGATGAGTGTTATGTGTGTGTATATGTGTAAATAAATGAACACTGAAATTCAAGTATTTATTTTTTATATATATATATATATATATATATATATATATATATATATATATATATATATATATGTATGTGTGGGGAAAAAAATCACAAGACTATTTCATCTCTACAGGCCTGTTTCATGAGGGGGGTACCCTCAATCGTCAGGAGATTTTAATGGGAGCATTCGCATACCATGGTTTATATAGGGCACAGAGTGGGTGGGTACAGGCTGGCCTAGGGGCGTGGTGATTGGTTCATGTGTTACCTAGGAGGTGTTTCCGTCTATGGCGGCATGTTGTTACAATTTCGCTGCGCTTGTTGAGGGATGACAGGTCTGGACGGTAGATAATAAACAGTTTCTCTTTCAAGCATAGGTTGCATCTTTTATTACCACTATTGTAAGGTGTGCTGGATGCAAGAATTTGCCATGTTATTGAATATTCAACATTATTGTCTTTGAGGTCCCAAATGTGTTTGCTGAGTTCTGTGGTATTTCGCAGGTTTTTGTTCCTGAAAGAAGCCTTGTGGTTGTTCCATCTGGTTTTGAATTCACCCTCGGTTAATCCTACATATGTGTCGGATGTGTTAATGTCCTTGCGTATTACCTTAGATTGGTAGACAACTGATGTTTGTAAGCATCCCCCGTTGAGGGGGCAATCAGGTTTCTTTCGACAGTTACATGCTTTGTTGGTTTTGGAGTCGTTCTGACTGGGGGTCGACGGCTCATTTGCAATTGTTTTGTTGTGGTTTGAGATGATTTGTCGTATATTGTTCATGCAGCTGTAGCTCAATTTGATGTTGTTCTTGTTGAATACTTTTCTTAGGTTGTTGTCTTTGGGAAAGTATTTGTCAATCAGGTTGAGGAATTTGTGTCCAATGTTCGTTGAGACGTTTTTGCTGTATGAGGAGTTGTACCAGATGATGCCGTTTCGTTTTCTGTTCTTTTTTGGCTGGTTTCCTGGCGTGGGTTCATAGGTGAGGGTGAAATTGTATCCGCTTTCATCAAGGGCTTTTTGGTACGGGGGGGTTGCTTGGTCAAATTCAGCTTTGCTAGATGACAGCATCGATAGCCTTTTATTGATTCCGGTAGGTATTCTTTTCGTGGTGGTGGGTGGATGGTTGCTGTCATGGTGCACGTATTGGAGTGTTGTGTTGGGTTTCGTGAATGGTTGGTAGCTGTTATTTCTCAGGTTGAAAGTGACGTCAAGAAAGTTGACGGTTTGCTTGTTGGCTTCAATCGTGATCCGTAGGCCGTTCTCTTTGAAAATTTGGCATATGCGCTTCTTGGTATTCTCGCTGCTCCTTGGCGAGGCGCGACACACTGCCAGTCCGTCATCACGGTAAATACCAAGGTTCAGATTGAGGCTAGCGAGCTGGGAGAGGAGGAAACTCCCAACGAGTTCACACGTTTCTGCTCCGTCAAAACTTCCCATAGTGACGTCAAATGTTGCATTGTTCTTTTTTTGCCATGGTGTACTGTTGTGGATGAGAATGGAGTTTTTTGCGTGGATGATGATGTTTCTTTCGTTGCCTGTGATTGAGTCGTAGTCTGAGGCGAAGTCTAGTGCTTGAGTCAGTAGGTCTTGCGTGATGGAAGGGTAAAATTCCTCGATATCAAAGGAGATAAAGTTGTGCTGTTGTTTGTCTTGAATGTTGTTGAACCATTTGATTACTGCTACTGTATTTCTCCATTGGTTGAGTGGTGTTTTGTCCTTGATTTTTGTGTTGACTCTGTCCAGGATTATTTTGCTGATTTTTCCTATTTCAGATTTAGTTGGGTTTATTAGTCGGCATGTTGGGTTATTTGCGAAGTTGGGCTTGTGATCCTTCAATGTGATGAAGGCTTCCTTGTTGGCTGTGGCGTCCACCCTGTCCTCAATGTCCAGTTCAGCCGCGATCCTTTTATTTTCCAGGTGGATGTTCTGTAAGGTATTGGGTTGCGCTTTTTTGTATGATTTGGTGATGCTTCTGTCCAGTAAGGTGTGGTGTTCTGGTATGTCCATTCTGTAGAAGTTTGTGGTTTTATCGGCAGCTATGATGAGGTTGTTTACTTTCTTGATGCGCTCCTTGTCATTTTTCAGCTTGGTGAGGAGTGGGTTGCGGATTGGCTTGAATTTGACTGATTGTATCATTTTGAGCATGTCGTTCTCAAAATCCTTTAGTTCCTCAACTGTGGGTGGGTTCTTGGTAGATTTGAATCCGTAAGTTTCCTTTTGCATTCCTTTTGTTTCAGGGTGGAGGAAAAAATGTGCTTTCCACCGCATCCTTCTTAGGAAGTGTTCCGTCTTTTCTATGAGCCTTAGCTTGTAGTCATTCTGCGCGGGTATGGGAATGTTCTTTGTGGAGTAGTCGATGTTGAATTTTTCCATTTCTGATCGTCGTACAGTGCTCAACAAATGTCAATTTGGAGCGGAGTATATGTCTTAATAAGGTTATCCAAAAAATAGTGCTCGATACCGTAGTAGAGCGCAATATATGTATGTGTGGGGAAAAAAATCACAAGACTATTTCATCTCTACAGGCCTGTTTCATGAGGGGGGTACCCTCAATCGTCAGGAGATTTTAATGGGAGCATTCGCATACCATGGTTTATATAGGGCACAGAGTGGGTGGGTACAGGCTGGCCTAGGGGCGTGGTGATTGGTTCATGTGTTACCTAGGAGGTGTTTCCGTCTATGGCGGCATGTTGTTACAATTTCGCTGCGCTTGTTGAGGGATGACAGGTCTGGACGGTAGATAATAAACAGTTTCTCTTTCAAGCATAGGTTGCATCTTTTATTACCACTATTGTAAGGTGTGCTGGATGCAAGAATTTGCCATGTTATTGAATATTCAACATTATTGTCTTTGAGGTCCCAAATGTGTTTGCTGAGTTCTGTGGTATTTCGCAGGTTTTTGTTCCTGAAAGAAGCCTTGTAGTTGTTCCATCTGGTTTTGAATTCACCCTCGGTTAATCCTACATATGTGTCGGATGTGTTAATGTCCTTGCGTATTACCTTAGATTGGTAGACAACTGATGTTTGTAAGCATCCCCCGTTGAGGGGGCAATCAGGTTTCTTTCGACAGTTACATGCTTTGTTGGTTTTGGAGTCGTTCTGACTGGGGGTCGACGGCTCATTTGCAATTGTTTTGTTGTGGTTTGAGATGATTTGTCGTATATTGTTCATGCAGCTGTAGCTCAATTTGATGTTGTTCTTGTTGAATACTTTTCTTAGGTTGTTGTCTTTGGGAAAGTATTTGTCAATCAGGTTGAGGAATTTGTGTCCAATGTTCGTTGAGACGTTTTTGCTGTATGGGGGGTTGTACCAGATGATGCCGTTTCGTTTTCTGTTCTTTTTTGGCTGGTTTCCTGGCGTGGGTTCATAGGTGAGGGTGAAATTGTATCCTCTTTCATCAAGGGCTTTTTGGTACGGGGGGGTTGCTTGGTCAAATTCAGCTTTGCTAGATGACAGCATCGATAGCCTTTTATTGATTCCGGTAGGTATTCTTTTCGTGGTGGTGGGTGGATGGTTGCTGTCATGGTGCACGTATTGGAGTGTTGTGTTGGGTTTCGTGAATGGTTGGTAGCTGTTATTTCTCAGGTTGAAAGTGACGTCAAGAAAGTTGACGGTTTGCTTGTTGGCTTCAATCGTGATCCGTAGGCCGTTCTCTTTGAAAATTTGGCATATGCGCTTCTTGGTATTCTCGCTGCTCCTTGGCGAGGCGCGACACACTGCCAGTCCGTCATCACGGTAAATACCAAGGTTCAGATTGAGGCTAGCGAGCTGAGAGAGGAGGAAACTCCTCTATATAAACCTATATAAACCTATACAAACCATGGTATGCGAATGCTCCCATTAAAATCTCCTGACGATTGAGGGTACCCCCCTCATGAAACAGGCCTGTAGAGATGAAATAGTCTTGTGATTTTTTTTCCCACACATACATATATTGCGCTCTACTACGGTATCGAGCACTATTTTTTGGATAACCTTATTAAGACATATACTCCGCTCCAAATTGACATTTGTTGAGCACTGTACGACGATCAGAAATGGAAAAATTCAACATCGACTACTCCACGAAGAACATTCCCATACCCGCGCAGAATGACTACAAGCTAAGGCTCATAGAAAAGACGGAACACTTCCTAAGAAGGATGCGGTGGAAAGCACATTTTTTCCTCCACCCTGAAACAAAAGGAATGCAAAAGGAAACTTACGGATTCAAATCTACCAAGAACCCACCCACAGTTGAGGAACTAAAGGATTTTGAGAACGACATGCTCAAAATGATACAATCAGTCAAATTCAAGCCAATCCGCAACCCACTCCTCACCAAGCTGAAAAATGACAAGGAGCGCATCAAGAAAGTAAACAACCTCATCATAGCTGCCGATAAAACCACAAACTTCTACAGAATGGACATACCAGAACACCACACCTTACTGGACACAAGCATCACCAAATCATACAAAAAAGCGCAACCCAATACCTTACAGAACATCCACCTGGAAAATAAAAGGACCGCGGCTGAACTGGACATTGAGGACAGGGTGGACGCCACAGCCAATAAGGAAGCCTTCATCACATTGAAGGATCACAAACCCAACTTCGCAAATAACCCAACATGCCGACTAATAAACCCAACTAAATCTGAAATAGGAAAAATCAGCAAAATAATCCTGGACAGAGTCAACACAAAAATCAAGGACAAAACACCACTCAACCAATGGAGAAATACAGCAGCAGTAATCAAATGGTTCAACAACATCCAAGACAAACAACAGCACAACTTTATCTCCTTTGATATCGAGGAATTTTACCCTTCCATCACACAAGACCTACTGACTCAAGCACTAGACTTCGCCTCAGACTACGACTCAATCACAGGCAACGAAAGAAACATCATCATCCACGCAAAAAACTCCATTCTCATCCACAACAGTACACCATGGCAAAAAAAGAACAATGCAACATTTGACGTCACTATGGGAAGTTTTGACGGAGCAGAAACGTGTGAACTCGTTGGGAGTTTCCTCCTCTCCCAGCTCGCTAGCCTCAATCTGAACCTTGGTATTTACCGTGATGACGGACTGGCAGTGTGTCGCGCCTCGCCAAGGAGCAGCGAGAATACCAAGAAGCGCATATGCCAAATTTTCAAAGAGAACGGCCTACGGATCACGATTGAAGCCAACAAGCAAACCGTCAACTTTCTTGACGTCACTTTCAACCTGAGAAATAACAGCTACCAACCATTCACGAAACCCAACACAACACTCCAATACGTGCACCATGACAGCAACCATCCACCCACCACCACGAAAAGAATACCTACCGGAATCAATAAAAGGCTATCGATGCTGTCACCTAGCAAAGCTGAATTTGACCAAGCAACCCCCCCGTACCAAAAAGCCCTTGATGAAAGCGGATACAATTTCATCCTCACCTATGAACCCACGCCAGGAAACCAGCCAAAAAAGAACAGAAAACGAAACGGCATCATCTGGTACAACCCCTCATACAGCAAAAACGTCTCAACGAACATTAGACACAAATTCCTCAACCTGATTGACAAATACTCCCCAAAGACAACAACCTAAGAAAAGTATTCAACAAGAACAACATCAAATTGAGCTACAGCTGCATGAACAATATACGACAAATCATCTCAAACCACAACAAAACAATTGCAAATGAGCCGTCGACCCCCAGTCAGAACGACTCCAAAACCAACAAAGCATGTAACTGTCGAAAGAAACCTGATTGCCCCCTCAACGGGGGATGCTTACAAACATCAGTTGTCTACCAATCTAAGGTAATACGCAAGGACATTAACACATCCGACACATATGTAGGATTAACCGAGGGTGAATTCAAAACCAGATGGAACAACCACAAGGCTTCTTTCAGGAACAAAAACCTGCGAAATACCACAGAACTCAGCAAACACATTTGGGACCTCAAAGACAATAATGTTGAATATTCAATAACATGGCAAATTCTTGCATCCAGCACACCTTACAATAGTGGTAATAAAAGATGCAACCTATGCTTGAAAGAGAAACTGTTTATTATCTACCGTCCAGACCTGTCATCCCTCAACAAGCGCAGCGAAATTGTAACAACATGCCGCCATAGACAGAAACACCTCCTAGGTAACACATGAACCAATCACCACGCCCCTAGGCCAGCCTGTACCCACCCACTCTGTGCCCTATATAAACCATGGTATGCGAATGCTCCCATTAAAATCTCCTGACGATTGAGGGTACCCCCCTCATGAAACAGGCCTGTAGAGATGAAATAGTCTTGTGATTTTTTTCCCCACACATACATATATTGCGCTCTACTACGGTATCGAGCACTATTTTTTGGATAACCTTATTAAGACATATATATATATATATATATATATATATATATATATATATATATATATATATATATATGTATATATATATATATATATATATATATATATATATATATATATATATATATATATAGCTAGAATTCACTGAACGTCAAGTATTTCTTATATATATATATATATATATATATGAAATACTTGACTTGGTGAATTCTAGCTGTAAATATACTCCTCCCCTTTTAGCCACGCCCCCAACCACGCCCCCGTCCCACCCCGACCACGCCCACCCCCACCCCCTACCCCCACATCCCGAAATCGGAGGTCTCAAGGTTGGCAAGTATGCTCTCAACTCTATGTGTTCTCAAATTAATCCGCTAACGGTCCCGATGAGTATCCAATCACGGGACGTGTAAATGTCACGTTCAACATGAGGCCATCTAGAAGGCCTTACTGACAACAACTCGTGATCTGATTGGCTATCGCAACTGTCTATCACTGTATGTCCCGTTACAGCGCACGGACGTACGCATTGTTGATTCTGAAGGCCTCCGGCAGAATTCGTACAGCATGGCAACATAAGCTAGCTGAATACTGATTGGATACAAACTAAAACTAAAAACAACAGCACTGGAACGAGCATAATATGACAAAGAGAATATGAATACTTTTAGATATTTAGGGAAAGTAAATTAAAAAATAATTGTATCTTTAATTATGATCATGATTTCTGGTTATGTTAGACCAGCAGAGAAGGCCTTGCTGGCCCTGACGGCACACCACTGATTATTATAGAACCAATTAAGTCAAATTGCGTAATTTTACGCAGCACACCTGGTGATCTCTCATGGAACTCTAATGTACGGCTGCACAGTGGTCGGAATTCAATTGGATTATACAACACCAGCTTCTAGTTGGGTACTAATGTGTGGGGCATGACAAAGTCCTCTCTGTGAGTCGCTAATCGGCTCCAGGTGAGTTGGCTACACCTGGTCTGCAAAATGAGGTCCTTTAACTCATGCGATACTGTTAATTAGTCTCACCAAATCTGGATAGTGCTGTGATAACTGGTATGAGGAATACGATATCGGTCATGTATACATTTACCTTCATGGCCCTTTAGTGTAGTAATGATAGAATAGGTCTGCTTCTCCAGCTTCAACAGCGTGATCTGTCCTGAGTAATCGCCAACGAAGGCGTGCTGGGTCTCATGATCATATCTGAGCAAAGAGTTAGAGTCTACAAAAAAACTTGAAGGACATTATGTACTTTATAGACAGCAAGTGAATGAAGGATACTGTAGGCAGGAGGCCCAGGACGTGAAGTAGTGTCTCCCCAGCATGCTGCCGGTCTGGGTGCACATCCAGCTCACACTCTTGTCATGGCCGGTGCTCACCAACCACTCACTCTCCAGGGTAAACACCATATCAGAAATGCGATTCTGGTGAGCTGCAAAACACCCATCAGGTTTAATCTATTACATTCAGTCTTGGAAACGCGCAGTAGTTTCAAACCCAATTTGGACCTTTTTCTCTGTGTTGATCCCAAAAATCTCTTTACAATGCAAATTAATCCAGACTTAGTCAGTCAAATCACTTCAGATGTTTTGTCCCTGCATCACTCTTAATAAAGGATTTCCCCTCAGAGAGATGTCTATTTTTGGTGTCAATTATCTGGACTGTTTACCCCTTAATGAAGTGCATTGATTACAATCATGGACGTAGCACTAAATTCTGGGGCCCCAAACATAAGACTCCTAAAGCATACACAGACACATGCACTAAAAAACAAAGGATTGGATGGATTTGGTTGAAACCAGCTTTTATTAAACATCTAAAACCTATTTTTTTAATTTTTAAGGATGTGAATAACATATCTAACTTAAGTTAAGTTAAGTACCAATGATTGTCACACACACACTAGGTGTGGCGAAATTATTCTCTGCATTTGACCCATCACCCTTGATCACCCCCTGGGAGGTGAGGGGAGCAGTGGGCAGCAGCGGTGGCCACGCCCGGAAACCATTGGAAATATATCTAAATAAACCCCCTAAATAATTTGGTTTTGCTTTGTTTTTTACAAAAAAGTTAACAAATGCAAGGAACAAGGGGCTAGAATATGAAGTTAAGTCATCACTATTCATTTACCGGTAAATATGACTATAAATCTGTCAAGTTTTCCTTTAATTTAGAGTGTAAAGTAGAGATTATCTGATACACACATTATTATTATCAGTGAATAATACGAATCATAATCATTATTATTTTGGTTACCGTATTTTTCGGAGTATAAGTCGCACCTGCCGAAAATGCATAATAAAGAAGGAAAAAAACATATATAAGTCGCACTGAAGCCCTGCCAAACTATGAAAAAAACTGCGACTTATAGTCCGAAAAATACGGTATATTATTATTAGTGCATCTCCTGGGAGTTAAGTCTCCCACTGTCTTTAAAATGTAGTCACACCTCTGTAACTTTAATCGAGGGTCTTTGAACGAACCACAGTTATTGGCAATGAGACGCAAATGTGAAACTTGCACATAACTTTCTACTATGCTGCCACAAATAGATTTATACTATATTTCTTGCTTATATCATTTCTTCCTTGTTTTAAAAATGCTGGTGCTGTGTGTGAATGCTCAAAGGTGAGCTTTAATGACGTCCGTGTTGCGCGAAGTGTTCCAAGCTAAATTTGTCGCTATCCAGGTGGAATGTACCATTTTGTCTTTTTGATAAATTGGTGTTGGTAGTCTTAAACATTTAAAGCAAGCACGGACGCACGCACGCACGCATGCACGTGTGTAGTTTATTATAGAGAGTCAAAACCGCACTAGATCAAAAAATCACAGCTCTCATGCTGAAATT
>NC_084577.2:5705086-5795086 GCF_033978685.3 Nerophis lumbriciformis
GTGGTTAGAGTGTCCGCCCTGAGATCAGTAGGTTGTGAGTTCAAACCCCGGCCGAGTCATACCAAAGACTATAAAAATGGGACCCATTACCTCCCTGCTTGGCACTCAGCATCAAGGGTTGGAATTGGGGGTTAAATCACCAAAAATGATTACCGAGCGCGGCACCGCTGCTGCCCACTGCTCCCCTCACCTCCCAGGGGCTGAACAAGGGGATGGGTCAAATGCAGAGGACAAATTTCGCCACACCTAGTGTGTGTGTGACAATCATTGGTACTTTAACTTTACCTTTAACTTTAAGATAAGCTCTCTACATACGTGGATCTAAAAACACACGTACGTGGATTTTAAACACACGTACGTGGATCTGAATACACACACTCGGATTGATATACAGACACTCAAATTAGTACACACGCACGCGAATTGTATTACACGTGCACAGATTGAGATACACGTTTGCAAATAATTTTGCTACAATAATGCTCCCATAATTAATCACTCCATGCAACGTCTGTAAGTTTTACAATACAACTAAAACAATTCATGCTTACTAAACCGTCCCGTGTGGGATATCTGCATAAATGTTTTCATGCATATTTCAATGCGCTATCGTAAAGTAATCAAGCTTTTAGAGAATATGCTAACACGTTTACAAGTGTTTGTGTTAGTATTTTTAACTTGCAATGGCATTCTTTTTGTATTGTTTCAGTTTCACAAATTCCTCAGTAAATTCACCAAAACATCACCGTGGAGTTGTTGAGTCTGTTTAGCTGATTGGAGAGCTAACTTCCACAGCTACTGGGTCCATGACGATGACTTCTGTTTTGTTTGGTCAGCCGTTTTACTGCCGTGTTACAGGCACTGTTTGGAAACAATTAAGGTACCGGTATGTCAATAAACATCTACAAAATATTTTGCACCGGTATTTTACTACGGCTTATAGTCCGGTGTGGCGAATAAATGTAAAATATTTTTTACTTATAAAATTTGGTGGAATTAGTGGCCTTGTGGTTAGAGTGTTAGATCTGAGATCGGTAGAGTAGAGTTAAAATCCCGGCCGAGTCATACCAAAGAATATAAAAATGGGACCCATTACCTCCCTGCTTGGCATTCAGCATCAAGGGTTGGAATTGGGGGTTAAATCACCAAAATGATTCCCGAGCGCGGCCACCGCTGCTGCTCACTGCTCCCCTCACCTTCCAGGGGATGGAACAAGGGGATGGGTCAAATGCAGAGGGTGATTTCACCACACCGAGTGTGTGTGTGACTATCAGTGGTACTTTAACTTGACCTTAATAGCTCTATAATGTAAAAACAGTGGCCAATTAATTTCACTCAATTACCAATCCAGTAGGCGTGGTAGGGTGAGGACGCTGCTAAATCCAAGAGGTGCGTCAAGGTGTATTCAAGTAACTTTATTGTCATATCAGAAGGCACAAAATTAAGTGCCTTAGATCCCAGATTTAGCCCATTGAGTACCTCAAGAACGATCGTATGCACACGTTAATGTGAATAGAATACGATATAAATGGAGTAGGTTATAAATAGGAATAAATAATCAATAGAATAGAAAAAATAGAATAGATTATGAGCCTGCCGTGCAAATAGAAAAAAGGAGGGTAACACTTTAGTATGGGGAACATATTCACCATTAATTAGTTGCTTATTAAGGTAACAAAGACTTAATTTAGAGTTATTTGGACACTAGGGGAACATATTAGGGTTAGGGTTACTAGTAAGCAATAATGCTGAGGTTATTGAGGGAAGACTCTTAGTTAATGGCTTACTGGTTGTATAATAAGGCCATGCAGAATAAGGCATTAATAAGTACTTAATAATGACTAATTAAGAGCCAATATGTTACTAATTTGCATGTTAATAAGCAACTAATTAATGGTTAATATGTGTTCCCCATACTAAAGTGTTACCAAAAGGAGAAAAATGCAGATTTACCTTGTACGCAACTTGAGCTCGATGGAGTGTTTCATACAAAGAAAATGATTCGGTATGCTCCAAAACTACATGATTGACCTACGCTAATTCATGCCTTTTTATTGCAGATCACAAAAAACAATCTCCCCTGGCTGATACTTATTTTTGGTCCCCCTTAGCAGCTGACTGTGTACATCCATTGTGGCAAAGAAACTAGATTTCTTACGGTCTCATTGTCACTGAAGGACGAGGCTGAACTTGTTACACACAGAGTAAATGCACCGAGTAAACCACAGCAAGACACAAGTGCTTGGTAAACGTTAGGAAGTGTAGATGGAATCGCTCTATAACAGAAAGTAATTAGCTATTAACAGGTCATCTGTCGTGATCCCACAAGACAGTTTGGACTTTGTTCGTTTTTGTCCTGTGTTTGGTATCATATCCTGTTCTGCTGCTCTTAGTTTGTCAGTATTTCCTGTTTGGTCTCTGTGTTTTGCAGCACCTTTTTGTTTCTGTTTCTTCTTCTGCCAGCACACCTATTCCTCACTGTAAATTAGTTATATTTAGTTCCACTTTGTCCCCTCCTTCATTGTGGATTCATTATCTTCTGTATGTTAAAGTGTTCTGTTGCTTTCTGAGTTCCTTCTAGACCTGTGTTACTTTTCTTCTAATAAAGGGACCGCCTGCTTGCACTATTGTCTACCTTCTCTGTATCCTGAGATCACGCCAACAGCTGCTATCCGCCATCATCACAAAACTAACACCTAGATCAGGGGTCGGCAACCCGCGGCTCCGGAGCCGCATGCGGCTCTTTGATCACTCTGATGCGGCTCAACTGCATACTTGCCAACTCCCCCGATTTTTCCGGGAGGTTTCCGGATTTCAGTGCCTCTCCCGGAAATCTCCCGGGGCAAACATTCTCCCATTTTCACCCGGACAACAATATTGAGGGCGTGCCGTGATGGCACTGTTTTTAACATCCTCTACAACATGTCGTCGCGTCCGCTTTTACACCGTGCTATCTGCGTGCTGGCCCGGTCACATGTAGTATGCGGCCTCTGCTTACACACGTAAGTGACTGCAAGGCATACTTGGTCAACAGCCATACAGGTTACACTGAGGGTTGTGATATAAACAACTTTAACACTCTTACTAATATGCGCCACACTGTGAATCCACACCAAACAAGAATGACAAACACATTTCGGGAGAACATCCGCACCGTAACACAACATAAACACAACAGAACAAATACCCAGAATCCCATGCATCCCTAAGTCTTTCGTGCTATACACCCCCGTTACCACCAAACTCCGCCACCCCCCAACCCCGCTCACCTCAACCGACGCACGGAGGGGGCCGGGGTTTGGTGGTAGCGGGGGTGTATAGACTTAGGGATGCATGGGATTCTGGGTATTTGTTCTGTTGTGTTTATGTTGTGTTACGGTGCGGATTTTCTCCCTAAATGTGTTTGTCATTCTTGTTTGGTGTGGGTTTACAGTGTGGCGCATATTTGTAACAGTGTTAAATTTGTTTAAACGGGCACCCTCAGTGTGACCTGTATGGCTGTTGATCAAGTATGCCTTGCGGTCACTTATGTGTGTCTGCAGAAGCCGCATACAACATGTGACTGGGCTGGCAAGCTGTATGTACAGGTTGTAGAGGGCCCTAAAGGCAGTGCCATCATAGCACGCCCGTATTATTGTTGTTTGGGTGAAAATCAGCAGACATCCAAGAGAATAGTTGCTCTGACATTCGGGAGTTTCTCGGAAAAACTGGGAGGGTTGGCAAGTGTGATGCTGTCAAGCGCCATTCATATAAAACTCGTGGGCCGCACTAACATTACATTTTCATATTAAGGTGCGGGCCGCGTGTCTGAGACCCCTGGTTAATACATAGCACAAAGCAAAAAAAAAACTTTGTATGCAGTGTTATTTCATTTTAAATTTCAAAAGAGTTTTGTGGCTCCCATTATTTTCTTTATTTTGTGAAACGGGTCAAAATGGCTCTTTGAGTGGTAAAGGTTGCCGACCCCTGACCTAGATGAATAAAACATCCATCCATCCATCCATTTTCTACCGCTTGTCCCTTTCTGGGTTCGCGGGGGGAAACATACATGTTATTTATTTGAAAACAAAAAAAATGTCTGCTTTGAGTTATACAATGACAAAGAGTATTGTTTTTAGTATCAATATGTTATATTTTTCTCTTTACCTTATGTACTTTTGCTCTTTTTTATGACATTTTTACTGCTACTTTTTTTTGCTTGATTTTATTTCGACAATATGCTGCGGGTCGCAAATGGGCCACACTTTGAAACCCTGGTCTGGAGCGAGGGTAATATGCTGTGTCATGGCCAGGTGTACACATAAGGGGAGGGTGGATCGATCTACATACCAGTAGTGTTAATACCAAGGGTGGTGTCAGCAGTGGTGTCAAAGTCAAGGCCCGCGGGCCAGATCTGGCCCACGAATGAATTATGTTCCTATTTTTAATGATGTTAGATCCGTGTTGTTGTTGTTGGGGACAAGTGTTGTAAATTAGCTTTGGCTACAAACACTATGATGCATACATTGGATAACTGTTTCAGATATCTATGTTTCTGTATCTGTCCCTATTTCAAATAAACCTTTATATATATATATATTTATATACACGGTATATATATATATATATATATATATATATATATATATCAGTGACGTGGGCCTCACCTGCCATCATGGAAAGAAAAAAAATGTAAAAAGAAAAAAATATATATTAAATTGTTAAATGTATCCAGTGATTATACTATAAAGTTATTTTCCATTTAACTTCACCAGTTTTAGATTATTTGTATTCAAAATCGCTGAATTTTCACATTTGCCGTTCAAATACTGAGAAGAGACGGTGCGGTGAACAGCAGCCAGTCGAGGCACGTCACTCAGTGCCTCAACATGGACGGACTCGGCTAACTGCTGGTCTGCTGTGCAGTGAGACCGTATTGCTATATGAACTATATTATTGGGACGGCGTGGCGCAGTGGAAGAATGGCCGTGCGCGACCCGAGGGTCCCTGGTTCAATCCCCACCTAGTACCAACCTCGTCATGTCCGTTGTGTCCTGAGCAAGACACTTCACCCTTGCTCCTGATGGGTGCTGGTTAGCGCCTTGCATGGCAGCTCCCTCCATCAGTGTGTGAATGTGTGTGTGAATGGGTAAATGTGGAAGTAGTGTCAAAGCGCTTTGAGTACCTTGAAGGTAGAAAAGCGCTATACAAGTACAACCCATTTATTTATTTATTATTTATTATACATTTCCATAGTTTAGTTAGCTGAGGTATATAATGTACAGTGTATTTTGTCAACAACTGTATGTGTATAACGTATTTCTTGTGCTGAGCGATCATAAAACAGCTGCAAAAGACGCACTGGCTGAGGCTCGCCTCCTGCACCCACGCCGTAGAATGCACGGCAACCCCTGACGGGAGTGTTATATCAACTAAAGCCCACACTTAAACTTTCCACGTGCAAGATTGAATCTATTTAAAAAAGTTATTTCATAAGAAGCCAAAAAGTGCAAAAACAATAATGTTCGTGATGGAGGAGTTGTGAATGACTGCAGGGCCACAACATTAGGTACGCCTGCAGACTGCAGGTGTACCTAATTCACAACTCCTCCAAAACGAACATTATTGTTTTTTCACTTTTTGGTTTCTTATTAAATAACTTTTGTAACCTATTTTTATGGGCTTTCCTCTTTGTGATGTTAAGTTCCTGTTATGCGCTGTTATACAGTATATGCCTTGAGCTCTTATTTTGAAGGCGCTAAGATCGGAATTTTGACATGTTGGAGTGGAGCGGAAGTTTTTGAAAGAACGTAAATAAAGTGGTCCTCGTGTAAACTGGAGCCTCCGTGTTTGTTATTTTGTAGTTTCATACAGTATAGGCAACATTTATAAACCCTCGGTTACACTTTTTTAAATAGATTCAATCTTGCATGTGGAAAGTTGAAGTGAGGGCTTTAGTTGATATAACACTCCCATCACGGGGTTCATTAATCCAGCACAACAGCGGCGCATTTATAAGTAAAGGTAAGACCATAATAACATTTTTTTATTAAATGTGCTTTTTTGTGTGCTACAGTTTGTATGTGTAAAGTTAAAGTTAAGTTAAAGTACCAATGATTGTCACACACACACTAGGTGTGGTGAAATTTGTCCTCTGCATTTGACCCATCCCCTTGTTCACCCCCTGGGAGGTGAGGGGAGCAGTGGGCAGCAGCGGCGCCGCGCCCGGGAATCATTTTTGGTGATTTAACCCCCAATTCCAACCCTTGATGCTGAGTGCCAAGTAGAGAAGAATGCTGGTATGAGCTTTTAAACATAACCCGTTAACTGCTGCCAATCAAATGGTGAATAAGATACTCTTTAGGGTTCATATGTTTGTAAATCTGACTGTGATGAAGTCAGTGCCTCACCAGCCATCAACCTCACCGCACGTCACTGATATGTATATATATATGTATATATACAGTATATACAGTATATATATATCTATGGCCCCCGAGATTATATTTGATTAGAACCAGCCCGCAGGCCAAAGCCGCCTGCTGCTGTTTTGCAGGCACCAATACTCCATCAGTGTTGGTCCTAGGAATTTTCAAAATGGGGTCCCAGGGACCCCATCAAGTCATAAACATGGGGTCCCACAGTAATTTGTTGGGGTCCCACTTGTTTGTAACCGTATTGAAAATAAAAGATAAATGTATGCATTATGCTGTTATATCTCACATTCTATATTGTGTTTTGGAAAACGGTTGTCATAAACGTTACTTAATTCATTAAAAAATATAATACAAATGAAAACACATTTGTATGCATATGTCAATTTATTCAGTTATAAACATTCATTCACTTTCTTCTTTCCTTCATGGATCTAAACTTTACAGCTGCCGGTATTTTTTTTTCGATATTTTTATTGTAATATTTTCAGAATGTGTTTGTTCTAGCCCCGCGATGAGGTGGCGACTTGTCCAGGGTGTACCCCGCCTTCCGTCCGATTGTAGCTGAGATAGGCTCCAGCACCCCCCGCGACCCCAAAGGGAATAAGCAAATGGATGGATGTTTGTTCTATTTTTAGCCAAAGTAAGACAAAGAAAACAATCTGAAGTTGTCTTTATTTTTTTTAGTTTTAATGACATGATTTTAATATATTTTCCTCCATGCGGCCCCTGAGCTAAAATGAGTTTGACACCCCAGTACTAGATTAATTACATCTATATTTTCTTTTTTTTTTGGTCTTTTTTTGTTGATTTTTACAAACTCATGGAATAAGTCCCCGGGCATATTTAAATGATTATTACATGGTAATTTTTGCTTTTGGTTAGTTATTGAGTACTATTGAATTTGTTTTACTGAAATATGTGTATGTAGTAAAAGAGAATAAAGTAATAGTTTAGTTGTGTTGATATTGCCGTTCGTTTTTTTTTTTCCTGATTATGATTTTGATAACAATTTACAGATAAAACTTGTGCTCTAGTAGTGATCGACCTATCTCACTGATGTATAATTGGTTTTGGAATCCACAGTATAAAACCCCTAAAAATTACTGCAGCGCCTCAACTGGGGTCCATTACCATTTTAAAAGCCGCTAAAATGGCCGATTTAATAGTTTTTTTAGTGTGGTCCTAATCATCTTTTGTAATGTTCTGATGCAGGCTGTGTCTAATGTTTTTGGTTTGACGTAAATGGTCCCCAGGGCCAGACTTAGGACACCCGTGTTTCAGAGGTGTGGACTCGAGTCACATGACTTGGACTCGAGTCAGACTCGAGTCATGAATTTGATGACTTTAGACTCGACTTGACAAAATGTAAAAAGACTTGCAACTCGACTTAGACTTTAACATCAATGACTTGTGACTTCACTTGGACTTGAGCCTTTTGAATTGACATGACTTGACATGACTTGCTACTTTCCTCAAAACCCAAAGATGAAAAAGTTATTCGGGAGCGCTCCGTATTTTTCATTGTGTACTTGTCTATCAGCGTTGCGTGTGTCAGCTGGTGTGGTCTCAGTACAACAGCCAATCAAATTAGATCTACTTTGTTTTCATCACACAGCATTCATCCAATCAAATTGCAGGACAACCAACGAAGAAGACATGTCCAAACCACACGCCAGTGAACAAAAAATGATACCTAAAATAATTTTGTTTGGGTATAAAAATTACGAGGTGGTCAACACAAAACGGTTTGCAGTATGCAACACATGCGGTTCGAAAATTACTGATGGAGAGGCAACAACTTCCAACTTCGTCCGGCATTTGAAGTTGCACAAAGAACGGTAAGTTTTGAATGTAAGATAACGTTTATTGGCTAAGTAACGTGACTTTTATTTGCTGTGTAGTTAAATCAGTGAGGCTGTAAACTCACTGCTAACGTTATAACGTTATTGCAAACACGGGAATCTGTTGCAGTTCACTACCATATTCATACTTTTTGTTCAGTGATTTTTTTTAAGCAGGGTTACGTTAGTCAATATATCACACGTAACGTTAGACGGCGGTCAGCAGCACCGCGTATTTTAGCCACCTAAAAAAAGACAAAAATAGTAAAATAAAGGTCAGTTAAAATGTATACTATATTATGAATATGTGTACCGTTTTAGCTAGCTTTCTGACATACTGTTGGTTGTTTACCTCAGTGGTCCCCAACCACCGGGCCGCGGCCCGGTACTGGTCCGTGGATCGATTGGTATCGGGCCGCACAAGATACACTTACAAGTAGTGCACCAACCCAAAACAACTCTCTCCCCCCTTTTGTTCTGGGCATTGAACATGAAGACTCTTCCTTCACTGTTCCGAGTGGCCATGAGAGTCTTGGCAGTGCCTGCCTCCAGTGCTCCAGTGGAGCGAGTTTTCAGCCATGGTGGCATCATACTACGCCCCCATCGTGCACAAATGACTGACAGACTCTTGGCTAATTTGGTCTTTTGCAAATGCAATGCAGCATAGGGCCCTGACATATAAAAAGTACAACTTTTTTGTTATGTTCACGTATATGTCATGTTTTTTCAATGTTAACACTTTTGTACAAATAAGTACATTTGCACTTTATTTTTCAATGTGTTTGTTCTGTAAAGGAATGAGTTAATGTTTAAAATGACTGGTTAATAGTGCTATTATAAAGTGCAATGTCAGCACAATTTTCTTTCCTGCAATTTAAAATGCACTTGTTTTAATAAATAAATACAGTGTTTGAAAAGCATACACAATCTGTGTTAATATCTTAGTCTGTGGTTAAAAGGACTTGAAAGGACTCGAAACTCAAAATGCAGGACTTAGGACTTGACTTGAGACTTTCCAGTCTTGACTTTGGACTTGACTCGGGGCTTGCCTGTCTTGACTCGGGACTTGACTCGGACTTGAGGGCAAAGACTTGAGACTTACTTGTGACTTGCAAAACAATGACTTGGTCCCACCTCTGGTTAATGCTGCGTGTTCGTGTGTGTTGGTCGGTCTTACTGGCAGCTGTAGAGTGAAGGAGCTGTAAAAAAAATACAAATGTGTGCTACATCTGCGGATTAGCGTCGCACCAGCTCTCCCTGGTACGAGTGCACATTCATGGAACAATGCTGAGGAAGTGCATTTGCGGGGATATACGTACTGTACATATTTTCTCTTCAATCCCTCCAGGATTTTGGAGGTCTTTTTTGAGATTGTGGTAGGGTTGTACGGTATAGCGGTATTAGTATAGTACCGCGATACTAATGAGTCATTTTCAAAACGATACCGTCTCTGAAACTTGCCGGTCCCGCACCCCCAAGTCATGTCGTGACATTGCTGGTTTACGAGCAGAGGAGCATGTTCGGCGGCACACAATCACGGAGTACTTACAAGCAGACACGGTGTGTAGACAGAAAAGGGAGAACAGACGCATTTTGACTTAAAAACTAACGATAAAGGTGAAGCTATAACACTGAAACGCCCGAAGACATGGCTAGCGAGCTAGCGGCTAATGTCCATCCGCCGTCGGCAGTGTTCTAGCAACTTCTAAATCACTAATCCTCGCCTCCATGGTGACAAATAAAGTAAGTTTCTTACAAGTATCATCCCTGCAGGACGAGGAATAGCTAAACATGCTTCACTACACGCCGTCAAAATGTAAACAAACACCATGGGTGGATCTACACCTGACATCCACTGTAATGATATCAAGTACAGGCACGTATCTAATCGATACTACTATGATTACGTCGATATCTTTTGGCGTCACATCTTCTTTCGTTTAAAAAAAATGTATATTATGTTTATACATTCAGGAAATGTGTCACTGGACACATGAGGACTTTGAATATGACCATTGTATGATCCTGTAACTACTTGGTATCGGATTCATACCCAAATGTGTGGTAGTGAAGTGAAGTGAATTATATTTATATAGCGCTTTTCTCTAGTGACTCAAACCGCTTTACATAGTGAAACCCAATATCTAAGTTACATTTAAACCAGTGTGGGTGGCACTGGGAGCAGGTGGGTAAAGTGTCTTGCCCAAGGACACGACGGTAGTGACTAGGATGGCGGAAGCGGGTATCGAACCTGGAACCCTCAAGTTGCTGGCACGGCCACTTTACCAACCGAGCTATACTGCCCCAAATGTGTGGTATCATCCAAAACTAATGTAAAGTATCAAACAACAGAAGATTAAGTGATTATTACATTTTAACAGAAGTGTAGACAGAACATGTTAAAAGCGAAAGTAAGCAGATATTAACAAGTAGATTAATAATTAATTTTCTACCACTTGTCTTTAATAATGTTGACAAAATAATAGAATGATAAATGAACAATATGTTACTGTATACGTCAGCAGACTAATTAGGAGTCTTTGTTTGTTTACTTAGTACTAAAAGACAAGTTGTCTAGTATGTTCACTATTTTATTTAAGGACTTAACTGCAATAAGAAACATATGTTTAATGTACCCTAAGATTTTTTGTTAAAATAAAGCCAATAATGCAATTTTTTTGTGGTCCATTTTATTTAGAAAAGTACCGAAAAGTATCGAAATAATTTTGGTACCGGTACAGGTACCAAAATATTGGTATCGTTACAACACTAGATTGTGATGTGTTTTAGTTGAAAATAAATTGAAAGTTTCAAACTTCATTTCGTGATAATAGAATGATCTGATTAAGAATAAGCAATTAATTAACAGGATTATTTTTTTTAATGTAGAAAAACAAATGTAATCATTTAAAATTCCAAATCATTATTAATTTCCTTAGTTTCTGAATTTATTTTTCGCCCAGCACTCTTAGTTTTTTTTTTTTTTACTTCCTTTTTGCTTTCACCACTTCTCCTGTTTGCACACCCTCACCTGTCCCTGATTGGCAATCAGAGACTGGTGTCCTGTGGGGTTCACTCTTGGCTGGATCATTCTGGTCCGTTCTGTGTTGGTTTCGAACCGAAGGAGCAGAGACGACAGGCGAAGTACAAGTAAACATTTGTTTATTGACAAAAATAGTACAGTAGGGAAGTGCACAGGAAGCATAGGGAAAGCTATGCAGCATGGAGGCACAAAGCAAATGATCCAGCCCAGTGCAGAAGACAGGGCCGCCATAAAAAGCATTCTGATTAGCAACCAGGGACAGATGTGTCCTGATTGCCAATCAGGGACAGGTAAACAAAAATTCAGTGCTGTACAGGAAAGAAATACAGAAATTATGATTAGAACTGTAAATAATTTTTCTTCCTGTTTATTCTTACTTTTTCTGTGTTTTTTAAACATTGTTCAATGTTATAGTATCAAATTTATCAAAAGGCTTACGTACCAAGGAGTCACTTCACCTATATTCAACCACTCCCACAAACAATGTGCAACTTCGCAACTTTGTCTCATTACCTCAATTTACCGTATTTTTCGGACTATAAGTCGCTCCAGAGTATAAGTCGCACCGGCCGAAAATGCATAACAAAGGAGGAAAAAAACATATATAAGTCGCACTGGAGTATAAGTCACATTTTTGGGGGAAATGTATTTGATAAAACCCAACACCAAGAATAGACATTTGAAAGGCAATTTAAAATAAATAAAGAATAGAGGCTGAATAAGTGTACGTTATATGAGGCATAAATAACCAACTGAGAACGTGCCTGGTATGTTAACGTAACATATTATGGTAAGAGTCATTCAAATATGTATAACATATAGAACATGCTATACGTTTACCAAACAATCTGTCACTCCTAATCGTTAAATCTCATGAAATCTTATTCGTCTAGTCTCTTACGTGAATGAGCTAAATAATATTATTTTATATTTTACGGTAATGTCTTAAAGGCCTACTGAAACCCACTACTACCGACCACGCAGTCTGATAGTTTATGTATCAATGATGAAATCTTAACATTGCAACACATGCCAATACGGCCGGGTTAGCTTACTAAAGTGCAATTTTAAATTTCGCGCGAAATATCCTGCTGAAAACGTCTCGGTATGATGACGCCGGCACGTGACGTCACGGATTGTAGAGGACATTTTGGGACAGCATGGTGGCCAGCTATTAAGTCGTCTGTTTTCATCGCAAAATTCCACAGTATTCTGGACATCTGTGTTAGGGAATCTTTTGCAATTCGTTCAATGAACAATGGAGACAGCAAAGAAGAAAGCTGTAGGTGGGAAGCGGTGTATTGCGGCCGGATGCAGCAACACAAACACAGCCGGTGTTTCATTGTTTTCATTCCCGAAAGATGAGAGTCAAGCTTTACCATTGGCCTGTGGAGAACTGGGACAACAGAGACTCTTACCAGGAGGACTTTGAGTTGGATGCGCAGACGCGGTACCGTGAGTACGCATGCAGCTGCGGCTTCCAAACATTTGATCGCTTGCCCGTACGTGCGTGCCGCTATGTGCATGTCACGTACGTAACTTTGGGGACTTTGGGGAAATATATGTGCTGTATGAACTTTGGGGAGGTGAACGGTACTTTGGGCTGTGGGATTGAGTGTGTTGTGCAGGTGTTTGAGTTGTATTGGCGGGTTATATGGACGGGAGGGGGGAGGTGTTTGTTATGCGGTATTAATTTGTGGCATATTAAATATAAGCCTGGTTGTGTTGTGGCTAATAGCGTATATATTTTTCTTGTGTTTATTTACTGTTTTAGTCATTCGCAGCTGAATATCAGGTCCCACCCGCCTCTCACAGCATCTTCCCTATCTGAATCGCTCCCACTGCCCTCTAGTCCTTCACTATCACATTCCTCATCCACAAATCTTTCATCCTCGCTCAAATTAATGGGGAAATCGTCGCTTTCTCGGTCCGAATCGCTCTCGCTGCTGGTGGCCATGATTGTAAACAATGTGCGGATGTGAGGAGCTCCACAACCTGTGACGTCACACTAATCGTCTGCTACTTCCGGTAGAGGCAAGGCTTTTTTATCAGCGACCAAAAGTTGTGAACTTTATGTAGCACCCCTACTGTAGGATAGCAGGTTTGTACAACAATTAAGATTGCTAGGTTCTTGGCTGTGTAATTGAGAGACTCGCAATGAGACGTTACGTACTTAGTGGACCACAGAACAACTGCTGGCAAATTTATTGCACAATAATAAACAATAACACATGAACAGTGTGCTTTTTAAATTGAAAATACCCCCCAAAAATAAAATAAAAATAGAGCTCTGTTGCAAAATTCAAAAGTAGCAAAATAGAAGAAATGTCCTTTTTAAATTGTCCTTTCAAAAAATGAAATCTACCCGGGTAGTAATGAATTGAACACTGTCTATATTCCTTGGGTGGGAATCCTTAGTTCTATTGTAATCCGTTATTCCATACTGATTGGGTTCGATACTTGCAACTCTGATGGTGGATCAGTTCAGTTATAGATCACTGCAGAGTGTGGAGACCGATGCAGCTGGCCACACCACATCCAAACGCTCCCTCTCCGCAGACTCTCACTCACTGGGACTGGCTCGCCATCATAACTCAAGTCCAGCTTGGAACCAGACTTCAGGACCATACAAAAAAACCAATCTGTACATAGCAGTACAGAATGTAATCAGTTAGAATACTCTTTTTACTCTTAGTTATCTTCCATATGGTACCTTATTAACTTCAATTTTAAATCAATAAACACAGTTACTCATTTTAACCATTTAGTCATGGACATATGAATACTGGTCGGTTCACACTGTACTCCATATAAGTCTGTAAGACTTTAACAGCAGCATCAAATCATGAAAACTATAGAAGCTTCATCTTTTACTTAAGACTTCAATGAATGAAATGAGTTACATCCATTTAAGCATTTTTACCTTTTTATCTTTAAATTATGAACTGTGAATTATCACTTTTTAAACCATCACAAAATAAAATAAATGATTATTTAACTGAAATCACATTTTGGTCATCATGTATTATAATGATTATCATTTTAACTGTATCAATTTAATAAATGAAATGTATCAACAATTCCCCTTTAAGCAGCATGACAAGGGTGCTTTTAGCAGCATTGGAATGAATGCAGCTCCTCTGCTCACTGCTAAGGCTGAACACAGTAACATTAAATATACATCTCTTTTACACAAAACGAAAATACAATATAGTTATCCAACTGCAACATACTAACATGTCACAAGGCATTCTCTCAAGACATCATATAACTCCAATTGGTTTTGTACATCTTAACTCTGTGTCTTGTTATCAGACTCCTATCTTTAGCACTAACAGGATGGCTAGGCTCACAGCTAACAGTCATATTCTGTAGGCCTCATTTACAAAGTAACACTTACTGGAGTTCTCAGCAGCACAAAACACAGCAATCCAACTCCCACTGGGACCAGGCTATCTTATGCTGCTTTTCCAACACTCGGTTTGAGAAGTGACAAGCATTTTAACGTATAAACCTTGTCTTTGCAACACAACAATATGACTCGTGCCTTCACTGGGACTTTCAGTGAAGGAATGCCGGGAATGACAAGGGTGCATACGACCTCTACTGGCCAACATGTGAATAACGTGCTGCGTGCATGCATCATTAATTTAAACCTGTAGTGACCACATGACTTTGACACATTAATTTTAACATTTTTTAAGTGACCAAAGTGACTTTGGCACACCATAGATTAGAAATTAATAATAGGAGAATATATATGTGACACTATATCTCCATATGGGTTACATTTATCGTCGATGTTCTCTACTAAATCCTTTCAGCAAAAATATGGCAATATCGCAAAATGATCAAGTATGACACATAGAATGGACCTGCTATCCCCGTTTAAATAAGAAAATCGCATTTCAGTCGGCCTTTAATAATTTCACACATAAGTCGCTCCTGAGTATAAGTCGCACGCCCGAAATTACGAACAAAAACTGCGACTTATAGTCCGAAAAATGCGGTACTCGAAAATTGTGGACATTTTCGTTATAAAAAAGTGTCCCCGACTAGCGCTCAAACGCGTACATTGACCGCCAAACCAATGAAATGCGGCTCTTACCAGTCATTACCAGTGTTTATTTGGTTGACTAATAATTTTTGTCGTAGTTATCGTCAACAACTTATATTCCCTAGACTAGAATAAGACAATAGCTAATCAAAACAAATGCATGTTGACTAAGACATAGTCAACGAATGAAAACAAAAGAAAAATGTTGATTTGTATTTTGTTGATTTTTTTTTGTAGATGGTTGGGACAAGTTAAGAATATATCCAATCACAGGTTTTAAACAGCACATGACTGAGTTACGAAGGAGAGCCAATCAAATACTTTTCTTTGTGAGATAAGGAAGTTGGATTTCTCACCGCCAAAAGACAAATGTAGGGGCCTGATCTACTAAAGATTTGTGAGTATTAAAACATTTGCAAACTTAATAGTAAATGCAAAACTGATCTACTCAGCCTCTTTTGTACGTAATCGAATTAATTAAAACCTCAATGTGGATTAATCGTGCAGCCCTAGTCTACGGCAAAGTGCTTCTTTTGCCTAGGGCTGTGTAAGTGCTGTAGAAAATGAATGGACGGACTAAAGGGTGTCATATGTTTATGAGGAGTGATTCTAAACGACGTGAATGTGGAAAAAAGACTGAAAAACAGCACTTAGCATGCACAAAGGAAAAATGCTCTTTTCTGAGAGGTTGAGGGGGAAAGTGTGATAAATCAGAAACCCTTTTGTGAGAGTGCACTGACTACATTGAGCATCAAGACAGCCGATTGTTTTCCTATTGACAATGTCGTAGCAGAGAAATGAGACACAGGCTGTGTGGATTTACAGAGCGCTCAGGTGATTCATGGAAAGTAGAATTACAGCAGACGTATTGGAGGGATGGGACGTGGAAGGCAGCAAATGCAGGTAACAAGGAAGGACAGGAGCATAGATAGCATGATGGCCGAGAGAAATCGAGATATTCAAACCTGCCATGAAGACAAAGGTAGGAGACGTGAGGCAAAGGAATTGAAACAAAAGACATCGGCAGGCAGTTGAAGTAATCTTTCGCTTATTGAAAATGTATTTATTATCATTATTTGTGTAAACTGCATCCTGTTGCCGATAGACATCTGTAACTGTGGAAAAATGAACACAAATCTGTGATAAAGTATGGACAGAACATAATACTGTATATATTTTTATTATCATACACAATTACTTGATCATACACTACATTGCCAAAAGTATTTGGCCACCTGCCTTGACTCACATATGAACTTGAAGTGCCATCCCATTCCTAACCCATAGGGTTCAATATGATGTCGGTCCACCTTTTGCAGCTATTACAGCTTCAACTCTTCTGGGGAGGCTGTCCACAAGGTTGAGGAGTGTGTTTATAGGAATTTTTGACCATTCTTCCAAAAGCGCATTGGTGATGTCACACACTGATGTTGGTCGAGAAGGCCTGGCTCTCAGTCTCCGTTGTAATTCAAAAAGTGTTCAGGTTTCAGGTCAGGACTCTGTGCAGGCCAGTCAAGTTCATTCACACCAGACTCTTGTCATCCATGTCTTTATGGACCTTGCTTTGTGCACTAGTGCACAGTCATGTTGGAAGAGGAAGGGGCCCGCTCGAAACTGTTCCCACAAGGTTGGGAGCATGGAGTTGTCCAAAATGTTTTGGTATCCTGGAGCATTCCAAGTTCCTTTTACTGGAACTAAGGGGCCAAGCCCAACTCCTGAAAAACAACCCCGCACCATAATTCCTCCTCCACCAAATTTCACACTCGGCACAATGCAGTCCGAAATGTAGCGTTCTCCTGGCAACCTCCAAACCCAGACTCGTCCATCAGATTGCCAGGTGGAAAAGCGTGACTCATCACTCCAGAGAACGCGTCTCCACTGCTCTAGAGTCCAGTAACGACGTGCTTTACACCACTGCATCCCACGCTTTGCATTGGTGATGTATGGCTTAGATCAGGGGTCGGGAACCTTTTTGGCTGAGAGAGCCATAAAAGCCAAATATTTTCAAATGTATTTCGGTGAGAGCCATATAATATTTTTTTAACACTGAATACAACTAAATGCGTGCATTTTTAAGTAAGACCAAGATTTTTAGAGTGTAATAAGTCTCTTATTCTGTTGTTATTCTGAAGCTAGCCAATAATAAATAAAATACTTCTTACCATTAATGTGACGTCTTGAACAGGTGCGGTAAAAAACGGATGGATGGATTAAATTGCATTAGAATGTTTTATATTTTGAACGTTATTTTTAACACTGTGATTACCAGCAAAATTATTCATTACTTATCGTGTTAAGCAATGTCAGCTAAGATTTATCTGAAAGCCAGATGCAGTCATCAAAAGAGCCACATCTGGCTCTAGAGCCATAGGTTCCCTACCGCTGGCTTAGATGCAGCTGCTCGGCCATGGAAACCCATTCCATGAAGCTCTCTGCGTACTGTATGTGGGCTAATTGGAAGGTCACATGATGTTTGGAGCTCTGTTGCAACTGACTGTGTTGAAAGTCTTTGCACTATGCACTTCTGCATCCGCTGACCCCTCTCTGTCAGTTTACGTGGTCTACCGCTTCGTGGCTGAGTTGCTGTTGTTCCCAAACTCTTCCATTTTCTTATAATAAAGCCGACAGTTGTCTCTGGAATATTTAGGAGCGAGGAAATTTCACGACTGGATTTGTTGCACAGGTGGCATCCTACGACAGTTCCACGCTGGAAATCACTGAGAGTGGCCCGTACTTTCACAAATGTTTGTAGAAACAGTTTCCATGCCTAAGTGCTTGATTTTACACACCTGTGGCCGGGCCAAGTGATTAGGACACCTGATTCTGATCATTTGGATGTGTGGCCAAATACTTTTGGCAATATAGTGTAACATGGCGTCACAATGGCAAAAAATTCCAATAGTAATAATAAGTGTGTGTGTGTGTGTTTTTGCAGGTGTGGCAGAGCAGTTCGCCATCGCTGAGGCTAAGCTGAGGGCCTGGTCGTCAGTCGATGGGGACGAGTCCAATGATGACTCATACGATGAAGACTTTCTACCTGCCAATGAGCCGACCACACAGAGCACAGGTATGCGCACGCACGCACGCACGCACGCACACACGCAAACACACACCCCGCCCCTACACACACACACACCAATTTAAAATGTATTTCTTTCATATTGTCCCTTTGCTCCAGATAACTCTCCACCACCACGTCCACCCAGCTGTCTCTCTGCATCATTCTGTGTCCCAGTGCCCCAGTTTTCATCTGATTTTTATTTTTTTGTTCCTCTACGTAATTTGATATCCTCTTGCAACTTTAATATGATTTCCTTTGCTGCAGAGGTAGTGTGTGTCAAATGGTGGTGTGTGTAGCCATGGGTCTGTGTGTGTGTGTGTGTGTGTGTGTGTGTGTGTGTGTGTGTGTGTGTGTGTGTGTGTGTTTATCAGAGCTTTCATCTTGATTACATCCAACCACCAATAACTGCAGGTCATAACACCCTGCTCGATGCTGGCCATGTATCTTGCTAGAGAAATCTGTGGCCTCGCTCCCTGCGGCCATTCATTGATTTATCATGTCTGTACGAAACCTTTAGGAGAGTCACTGTTCCCCCTCATTTAGAAGTCTCATATTTACTATCTATAACAGTCATTCTAAAACTGTGCTCGGGCTCCTTCTAGAATCACTTGATTAAAGTAAAGTTGTTTTATTTTCCTATATATCACAGTGTTACTGTTCAAACTGTGTGTAATGTGACAGTGGCCAAAAATATTAAACATACTTGTAAGATAAAACCCCTGCCTTGTTTTTAATGAATACTTAGGCCTACTACGCTACTGTGTTTTAATGTTGGTCATCATGGTGGTACTTGGTGAAGAAGTTTGAGAATCACTGCTCTCCATCCATCCATCCATCTTCTTCCGCTTATCCGAGGTCGGGTCGCGGGGGCAGCAGCCTAAGCAGGGAAGCCCAGACTTCCCTCTCCCCAGCCACTTCGTCCAGCTCCTCCCGGGGGATCCCGAGGCGTTCCCAGGCCAGCCGGGAGACATAGTCTTCCCAACGTGTCCTGGGTCTTCCTCGTGGCCTCCTACCGGTCGGACATGCCCTAAACACCTCCTTAGGGAGGCGCTCGGGTGGCATCCTGACCAGATGCCCGAACCACCTCATCTGGCTCCTCTCGATGCGGAGGAGCAGCGGCTTTACTTTGAGCTCCCCCCGGATGACAGAGCTTCTCACCCTATCTCTAAGGGAGAGCCCCGCCACCCGGCGGAGGAAACTCATTTCGGCCGCTTGTACCCGTGATCTTGTCCTTTCGGTCATAACCCAAAGCTCATGACCATAGGTGAGGATGGGAACGTAGATCGACCGGTAAATTGAGAGCTTTGCCTTCCGGCTCAGCTCCTTCTTCACCACAACGGATCGATACAGCGTCCGCATTACTGAAGACGCCGCACCGATCCGCCTGTCGATCTCACGATCCACTCTTCCCTCACTCGTGAACAAGACTCCGAGGTACTTGAACTCCTCCACTTGGGGCAAGATCTCCTCCCCAACCCGGAGATGGCACTCCACCCTTTTCCGGGCGAGAACCATGGACTCGGACTTGGAGGTGCTGATTCTCATCCCAGTCGCTTCACACTCAGCTGCGAACCGATCCAGTGAGAGCTGAAGATCCTGGCCAGATGAAGCCATCAGGACCAAATCATCTGCAAAAAGCAGAGACCTAATCCTGCAGCCACCAAACCGGATCCCCTCAACGCCTTGACTGCGCCTAGAAATTCTGTCCATAAAAGTTATGAACAGAATCGGTGACAAAGGGCAGCCTTGGCGGAGTCCAACCCTCACCGGAAACGTGTCCGACTTACTGCCGGCAATGCGAACCAAGCTCTGACACTGATCATACAGGGAGCGGACCGCCACAATCAGACAGTCCGAAACCCCATACTCTCTGAGCACTCCCCACAGGACTTCCCGAGGGACACGGTCGAATGCCTTCTCCAAGTCCACAAAGCACATGTAGACTGGTTGGGCAAACTCCCATGCACCCTCAAGGACCCTGCTGAGAGTATAGAGATGGTCTACCGTTCCACGACCAGGACGAAAACCACACTGTTCCTCCTGAATCCGAGGTTCGACTATCCGGCGTATCACTGCTCTATTTTATAATAATAAATGTTACACACTCACGCCTATCAACACAACCAAAATGCTGTGTTATTATGCTATGTTACAATTCATAACTATGTAATGTGGAAATGCCTAGCAACAGTGTTTCATTTTTCCTATATTTAAGCAAATTGCCGAGCAACCCAAAGATAAACAACAAAACCGAAGGAGTCGGACTTCTTTTAAACGCTTCTGATCACACAAGTGATCTACAAGAAAGGCTGACACAACCCTGGCAGGTGAAAGGTATGTGTATAAAACACACGGAAGCTAACGACACGAATGGCTTTACTTCGATGCCGAGCAAACATGAGCACGACAAGGAGTCGTCGACGGAGCAGTACAGCGTGACCAGAGGTGGAACCGGACTGAAAAGCGTTAATAGGAACTAGTTTGTCCCGATACCAATATTTTGGTACCGGTACCAAAATTGTTTCGATACTTTTCGGTACTTTTTGGTACTTTTCTAAATAAAGGGGATCCCAAAAAAAATGTCATTATTGGCTTTATTTTAACAAAAAAAATCTTAGGGTACATTAAACATATGTTTCTTATTGCAGTTAAGTCCTTAAATAAAATAGTGAACATACTAGACAACTTGTCTTTTAGTAGTAATTCAAGATTCAGGATTCAAGATTTTCATATATACAGTTAAACAAACAGTTTGCCGTACAATGAAAATCTTACTTTGCTAGTCCACCCTTCAACAAGTCACACGGTACTTAGCTAAAAATAAAAAATAAAAATAAAAATGTATGTACAAGGCACAGTAAGTAACATAACATTATTGCACATTCTGATTGACAGTCAACAGTATAAATATGGAGGTGTTAAAGTGTCTTTAGTGATCAAAGGTGAAGAGTGTCTACAGTGATGGTTCACAGTTCGGGGGTGGTCATGGTAGCTGTCTTTTGTTCAAAAAGATAAAAGTAAAACGGGGGGGGCTAGCATTCACAAGTTAGCATTCACAAGCCTGATGGCCTGTGGGTAGAAACTGATTGTCAGTCTCGTAGTCCTGGATTTCAGGCTCCTGTATCGTCTGCCTGATGGTAGGAGGCTGAAGAGACTGGGCTGGGTGTGTGTACTGCCCTTTATGATGTTGTGTGCTCTCCTGGTGGCCCTGGTAGAGTGCATGTCCATGTAAGTAAACAAACAAAGGCTCCTAATTAGTCTGCTGACATATGCAGTAACATAGTGTCTTTTATCATTCTATTATTTTGTCAACATTATTAAGGACAAGTGGTAGAAAATGTATTATTAATCTACTTGTTCATTTACTGTTAATATCTGCTTACTTTCTCTTTTAACATGTTCTGTCTACACTTCTGTTCAAATGTAATAATCACTTATTGTTCTGTTGTTGGATACTTTACATTAGTTTTGGATGATACCACAAATTTGGGTATCAATCTGATACCAAGTAGTTACAGGATCATACATTGGTCATATTCAAAGTCCTCTTGTGTCCAGGGACATATTTCCTGAGTTTATAAACATAATATACATTAAAAAAAAAAAACGAAAGAAGATGTGATGCGAAAAAATATTGACGTTATCATAGTATCGACTCGATAGATGCGTGTACTTGATATCATTACAGTGGATATTAGGTGTAGATCCACCAATAGCGTTTGTTTACATTTGGACGCCGGTGAGCTAGGGTATGTAGTGAAGCATGTTTAGATATTCCTCGTCCTGCAGGGATGATACTTGTAAGAAACTTAGGTACTTTATTTGTCGCCATGGAGGCGAGGATTATGGGTTGTACTTGTATAGCGCTTTTCTACCTTCAAGGTACTCAAAGCGCTTTGACACTACTTCCACATTTACCCATTCACACACACATTCACACACTGATGGAGGGAGCTGCCATGCAAGGCGCTAACCAGCACCCATCAGGAGCAAGGGTGAAGTGTCTTGCTCAGGACACAACGGACATGACGAGGTTGGTACAAGGTGGGGATTGAACCAGGGACCCTCGGGTCGCGCACGGCCACTCTTCCACTGCGCCACGCCGTCCCTAGTGATTAGTGATTTAGAAGTAGCTAAAACACTGCCGATGGCGGATGGACGTTAGCCGTTAGCTAGCTAGCCATGTCTTAAAGCACCTCTTCCTGAGGGAGGACCTTTATCGTTAGTTTTTAAGCCAAAATGCGTCCGTTCTCCCTTTTCTGTCTACACACTGTGTCTGCTTGTATGTACTCCGTGATTGTGTGCCGCCGAACATGCTCCTCTGCTCGTAAACCAGCGATGTCACGACGTGACTTCGACGTGGGTGAGGGGGGTAGCGGGACCGGTACGTTTCAGAGATGGTATCGTACCGAAAATGATTCATTAGTATCGTGGTACTGTACTAATACGGGTATACTGTACAACCCTAATAGAAACTCTACAGAACGATGTAAATGAAGTATGAAGAGATGTCAACAATCTTCATGAACATATCATCAATGGTGTTCAAACGGATGTCGCAGATCTCCAAGAACAGATTATCAGAGAAACAAAGAATCTCGTGATGATACAATGGAATTTAGAAAGTTCCTAGAAGAAATGAAGATTATGCTTGAAGAAAACACAGCATTAAAACGGGAGGTGGAGAAGCTGAAAGAGGAGAATGCAACATTGCGCCAACAGTCGAATGCCAAGCAGCAAGACAACACCCATTGGGACAACAGCAATGTTGTGGAGAACATTAAAAAGGAGATAGCAGCAGTGCGCCAACAGATGCTGCTAGATAACACTGAATAGAAGAACTTCAGGGAGGAGATGGCTGCATTGAGACAATAGCTCAATGCCAGTCAACAAAATATCACCAATCTAGGAAATATCAGTGTTTTGGAAGACATTAAAGAGGAAATGGATCAGTTAACATGACAGAATGACATCATCATTGCAGGGCTACGCATCAATCCACTATCCTATGCAAGAGCAGTTGACAACAGAAGAGAACCAGATAACATAGACGCTGCTTCAACGGAGCAACACGTGGTCAACTTTCTGCAATCAAAAGGAACTGATGTTCATATTAACACCATTTATGCGTGCAGTTCACTGAAAAGAAGAGGCAACAACACCACGCCAGTCATCATTGTGAAGCTTGCCAACATGAAATCCAAAATGGCATTGCTGACACAGGGAAAAGAGCTATAGGGTACAAATGTGTACATGAACGAGCACCTCACTAAACGCAATGTTGAAATCGCAGAGAAAACATGCGACTGGGGAGGAAACGGGGGAACATTCAGGGAACTTGGATCACCAACTACAAAATCTACATCAAAATGAATGGGGGTACAGAAGCAAGAGTCCTAGTTGTTAATGACATCAAGGATCTGGACAGATATCATAACTCTCAACAACAACAACAACGATAGTGGAGTCTGAAGGAAAACAAACATCGACATGCAACTACAAAATTACAACGCTACAAGAAGATCAACCAACCAAAAAGATCTCTACTCAGGTGCACATTCATCTACACTAATAGACATTCATAGAGCAACACAAATGATTGGTGAACAGGAATGTATGGAACTGAAAACCTTCAGCAGCATAGATCACAATAGTCCGGCATTTGAATTACGGTAAATAAGGACATAGATCCAGATACACATTTTTTCTTTCATACCAGGAATTGTGCAAGTGTGTGAATGTGAGTGTGAATGTTGTCTGTCTATCTGTGTTGGCCCTGCGATGAGCAGGCGACTTATCCAGGGTGTACACCGCCTTCCGCCCGATTGTTGCTGAGATAGGCTCCAGCGACCCCCGCGACCCCGAAGGGAATAAGCGGTAGAAAATGGATGGATGGATACCAGGAATAATTGTTTTTATTATTCAGACGAACTATATAACGGAAACAATAAAATAGACAACAAACTGTTGATTATTCATTTAAACGGCAGAAGTTTGTATGCAAACTACAATCACGTGAAGCATTTTTTGGAACAAATTAACGAACCCTTCAAATTTATCGCTATCTCCGAAACATGATAGATGCTAAAATAGGAATGGATTTCGACCTGGAAGGATATGAACTAAATTATTTTAACAGAACCAACAAGAACGGAGGGGGTGTAGCTATGTACGTCATGAAGAACTTCAACTACGAAGTGGTAAAAAAAAGTGTCAATAGCTATTGATAAGATCTTAGAATGTATAACCATTGAAATATGTCATGAAAAAAGCAAAAACATACTGATCAGTTATATATGTAGATCACCGAAGTCAAACATTAATACGTTTGAGAACTGGATTAAGGCAACTTTTACTGAAATCAGTCAAAAAATTACTTTCTTATGTGAAAACTTCAACATTGACCTCTTGAACACTACCAAACAAAAGCCCATAGATGACTTCATGGACACAATGTATAGCCTGAGTTTATATCCTAAAATCACAAGGCCAAGCAGAATCTCAGGACACAGCGCCACACTTATTGATAATATATTTACTAAAGATTTTAATAATAATACCACAAACCACAAGTTCCTGGTCAATTGCTACTTGCTGTTCAGTTGAAGCTGGTTTGGAGTCGTATTGTGGCTGAGTTGCAACAGGCCGCAATGCTTGTTCCTTGTTTGGGAATGTTCTGAGACAGTAGGACGAATCCGTCTGTCCTCTTTGGTGGCTTGTGCTAAACTTCTTGCTGCTGGCGTCGTGTAACTTTGTTCCTTTTAGCTAGCGGTAGGGGTGTAGTTAAAACAACCAGCAGGAGTCCTGTTTATAAGGGAGTTGATTGCTGGAGCTTGTTCCACACACGGCCTCACCCTGTGATGGCAACGCAGAGGAACAATCCCCTTGTGGCGGTCCGAAGTGGAATTGAATGTACTTTCTGTTTAATGTACACAAAACCATGGGGGGTATGTGTAAACACCTCCTTGGAAGTACTGTAGATGCAGCTGTGCAGGATCCTGAGAGTCCCATCAGTGGCCTCTGACTGTTGCTCATTCCTTTTAGGTAAACCAACTGTATTGCATTGTTTTATCATTTTTGAAAGCCTTCTATTCATTATTGCAAGTTTTGACAAGGTTTCTACTGAAAGCAAGAAGTGTACAGTTGATCCCCGCTTTTCACAGTGGTTTTATATATATATATATATATATATATATATATATATATATATATATATATATATATATATATATATATATATATATGTGTATATATATATATATACATATATATATATATATGTATTTATATATATGTATATATATATATGTATATGTATATATATATATATATATATATGTATATATATATATATATATGTCTTAATAAGGTTATCCAAAAAATAGTGCTCGATACCGTGGTAGAGCGCAATATATGTATGTGTGGGAAAAAAATCACAAGACTATTTCATCTCTACAGGCCTGTTTCATGAGGGGGGGTTCCCTCAATCATCAGGAGATTTTAATGGGAGCATTCACATACCATGGTTTATATAGGGCACAGAGTGGGAGGGTACAGGCTGGCGTAGGGGCGTAGTGATTGGCTCATGTGTTACCTAGGAGGTGTTTCCGTCTGTGGCGGCATGCTGTTACAATTTTGCTGCGCTTGTTGAGGGATGACAGGTCTGGACGGTAAATAATAAACAGTTTCTCTTTCAAGCATAGGTTGCATCTTTTATTACCACTATTGTAAGGTGTGCTGGATGCAAGAATTTGCCATGTTATTGAATATTCAACATTATTGTCTTTGAGGTCCCAAATGTGTTTGCTGAGTTCTGTGGTATTCCACAGGTTTTGGTTCCTGAAAGAAGCCTTGTGATTGTTCCATCTGGTTTTGAACTCTCCCTCGGTTAATCCTACATATGTGTCGGATGTGTTAATGTCCTTGCGTGTTACCTTAGATTGGTAGACAACTGATGTTTGTAAGCACCCCCTGTTGAGAGGGCAATCAGGTTTCTTTCGACAGTTGCAGCCTTTGTTGGTTTTGGAGTCGCTCTGTCCGGGGGCCGACGGCTCATTTGCAATTGTTTTGTTGTGGTTTGAGATAATTTGTCGTATATTGTTCATACAGCTGTAGCTCAATTTAATGTTGTTCTTGTTGAATACTTTTCTTAGGGTGTTGTCTTTGGGAAAGTGTTTGTCAATCAGATTGAGGAATTTGTGTCCAATGTTAGTTGAGACGATTTTGCTGTAGGGGGGGTTGTACCAGATGATGTCGTTTCGTTTTCTGTTCTTTTTTGGCTGGTTTCCTGGCGTGGGTTAATAGGTGAGGGTGAAATTGTATCTGCTTTCATCAAGGGCTTTTTGGTACGGGGGGGTTGCTTGGTCAAATTCAGCTTTGCTAGATGACAGCATCGATAGCCTTTTATTAATTCCGGTAGGTATTCTTTTCGTGGTGGTGGGTGGGTGGTTGCTGTCATGGTGCACGTATTGGAGTGTTGTGTTGGGTTTCGTGAATGGTTGGTAGCTGTTATTTCTCAGGTTGAAAGTGACGTCTCTCCCAGCTCGCTAGCCTCAATCTGAACCTTGGTATTTACCGTGATGACGGACTGGCAGTGTGTCGCGCCTCGCCAAGGAGCAGCGAGAATACCAAGAAGCGCATATGCCAAATTTTCAAAGAGAACGGCCTACGGATCACGATTGAAGCCAACAAGCAAACCGTCAACTTCCTTGACGTCACTGGATGAATGTCAATACTTGACGTTTATTATATTTCTACCTTCTATCACTTCTTCCTAAATGTTGGTGCTGTGTGTGAATGCATTAATGTGAGCTTTGAAGACATTAAGATGGTTGTGTTGAATGAAAAATGAAGTGTGCGAAATGCAGCTACCAGGAGGAATAAACTATTTAGCATTTTTGCAAAGGGTTGTAAATAGGGATGTCCGATAATGGCTTTTTGCCGATATCCGATATTCCGATATTGTCCAACTCTTTAATAACCGATACCGATATCAACCGATATATGCAGTTGTGGAATTAACACATGATTATGCCTAATTTGGACAACCAGGTATGGTGAAGATAAGGTACTTTTTAAAAAAAATTAATAAATTAAGATAAATTAAAAACATTTTCTTGAATAAAAAAGAAAGTAAAACAATATAAAAACAGTTACATAGAAACTAGTAATTAATGAAAATTAGTAAAATTAACTGTTAAAGGTTAGTACTATTAGTGGACCAGCAGCACGCACAATCATGTGTGCTTACGGACTGTATCCCTTGCAGACTGTATTGATATATATTGATATATAATGTAGGAACCAGAATATTAATAACAGAAAGAAACAACCCTTTTGTGTGAATGAGTGTAAATGGGGGGGGGGGGGGGGGTTGTTTTGGGTTGGTGCACTAATTGTAAGTGTATCTTGTGTTTGTTATGTTGATTTAATAAAAAAAACAAAAATGCGATAACAATAATAAAAAAAAACAATACCGATAATTTCCGATACTACATTTTAACGCATTTATCGGCCGATATTATCGGACATCTCTAGTTGTAAGTAGTCTTACACGTTCTTAATTTGATTCTAAACAACTTTATTATTGAACTTTGACAGCAACATTTACAATCATGCGGCCCCCTTTATGGTTGTGGCCCAAAACAACCACAAAGTGTTAATGCACTGTATCTACAGGAGGTCTTCTCGTTCAGGTGTTCTTAACGTTTTCACTACAGAGGTGCCCGGGACCCACTTAATTAACATTAACACTGCATTAGTAATCTTATTTTAATCATATTCCAAAACCATTTTTTTAGCTCACAGTTTACAACCTTGACAGATGACATGAAACCATGTGTTTCATATATAGGGGCGGTATAGCTCGGTTGGTAGAGCGGCCGTGCCAGCAACTTGAGGGTTGCAGGTTCGATCCCCACTTCCGCCATCCTCGTCACTGCCGTTGTGTCCTTGGGCAAGACACTTTACCCACCTGCTCCCACCCACACTGGTTTAAATGTAACTTAGATATTGGGTTTCACTATGTAAAGCGCTTTGAGTTACTTGAGAAAAAGCGCTATATAAATGTAATTCACTTCACTTCACATGTGTTAATCACAAACATTAATTATTGAACACATATTTCAAGCTGAATAAAAAAATAAGTACCGGTACTAATCAAATATACTGCATTAGTAGGGAAATGAATGATGGAAAATAAATGCATGTACAATTTTTTTGCCAAAATAAATAAACTAAATTAATAATGTGTATGTTTCTTAAAGAAACTGTCAATACAATTAAGGTACAAATGAAAATACAGCTTTATTTTTTGCGCTTAAAAAACTTCTCTATGACTTTAGCTCCAAATTTCTTCTGTTTGTTTGATAGTGTCATTACTGCCACAAGTGGTGGAAAAGTGTATTACAACTGAGTACCACTGCGACCCATACGGACCACAGCTGAGAAATAGATATTTTTGGAGACCCTCTAGGCGGCGCTCATGACTCAACAATGGGCCCTAGGGTTAAGAAACCCTGTTCTAGGTATTGTTTTGCCTTCGCTATTTTAATGCGTCTCTTCTGTCTGGTTCTTGCAGATGTGCCGTCGTATCCTCCCTACCTAAAAGACCTGATCCACAGCCAGCTTTGTCAACACCTGGGCCTGCGTGGGCTGTGCTGCGAGGGAGGGGACGAGGGAGGCCGATACGGAGGGGGCAGCGGTGAGCCCTCTCCCACGGCGGGCTCCCCGGACACTCTGTGCTCCAGCCTGTGCAGCCTGGACGAGCACCACCCGCTGCTGCGTGACCTGGGCGGCCCCCGCGGAGGCCACAGCAACGCCGCCGAGCTCGCCGCTAAGATCCTGTCAGCACTGCAGGGAGGGGAGGAGCTTCTTTTGGCTCGACTTCAGAGGGTGGGGCAGACGGGGCCCGGCAGGGGGGACTGTGGCTTCCACACCCTTGGGGGGAGCGGGCGGGGTGTCGGGCCTCGTGGGGGTCAGGCGTCCCCGTCCTACTCCATGTCCTACTCTGAGACATACCTGTCCCCTGGGGAGGACGATGACACTCCCTGCAAGGACTTGTGCCAGGTGGAGGCCAGCGGCGAGGAGTTCCCGCCCGATTATGACCCCCGCAGGAGGCTGTCCGACGTGGCTTCCTCAGGAGTTGTTTCGCTCGACGAGGAAGAGGAGGAGGGAGAAGACGAAACAGTGGGCGACAACCAATGACTGGTCTCGCCTCAGCGTTACTTAGGTGCCTCCTTCCACCATGACACCTACAATGTTTGCTTGATTTATTCATCTGTCTTTGCCTTACTTCAAACAAACTCCTTGCAATCTCATCTCTTTGTTTTTTGCAAGCGTCCAAACAATCATTTTACCCGCGTGCAAAGAGGACTCGTGCTCACTTACAGCTGACCTGTGCGCTGCAAACTCCACGAAAGAAAAATGCAGACGGAATGACTGAGTCCAGAACTCTGATTTTTCTCTTTGCATGCGTTCTGCAAGTTGCTGACATTGATGGTCAGACCTGAGCACGGTTTGTAAACCCCCCCCTAACCCACCCAGTCCTCCCCACCGCCCCTTTGCAAGACACAAACTAGAGCATCCTTTTAGGCATGGCTTGCTGAGTATGCCAAACTATTTATTCCTGTCACGATTGACTGCTGTGGAACCTCCAAAGTGGAACGTCCAACTCCATGAGTGTCTTTTTTCTTTGGATTTTTGTGTTTTGTACCAAAGAGGAACAACGATACGTGGTAACCTACTGAGAACCTGCCGCCTCTGCAGTGTACATTTGCGTTTTGCGTAACAAGGCTATTTTTCTCAATGAAATTTGGAACCAAAAAACAAACGGTCACTGCAGTGGATGCTAGTTTTTAGGAGGATATACAATTGAACCCGCTTAAAAGACTATTAGCAACATTTCACTAACAAGTTCTCCTTGTGTATTTTTTGCTCCTGAAAATGAATTTCCCATTATATCAATTGGTTTTAGGCCCTGCAATGAGGTGGCGACTTGTCCAGGGTGTACCCCGCCTTCCGCCCGAATGCAGCTGAGATAGGCTCCAGTACCCCCTGCGACCCTAAAAGGGACAAGCGGTAGAAAATGGTTGGATCAATTGGTTTTAGAGTAATGGGTAGATAACTACTTGTACTTGGAACGCCCACTTTCCATCGTCAGACTCGATATGTTGCCCCCTCTTGGCGTGACGTCATCTACAGAACTGGATAGACAGTGTGGATAAAGAAAAGTAAAACGTATTATTTTAATTACTTAATTGCATGTTTTTTGTCGCTCTGGTCAATGATAACTTCCAAATTGATATCGTTAACTTTATTAGCAAAAAAAGGAATAAATGAGAATCACCATTTCCAGACTTACCTGTTCTTCCATAGACACCATAGCTTATGTTTCTTCATACTCTTCCAGCATTTCCTCAAGCCTCTTGAGGAAAACATCAGTAGAAGAGGACACAAAATAGAATACTAGCAGTTTGCCTTTTTTTTCTTTGTTTTTGAGTTTTTGCTTTTCTTTCTCCATTTTTCCACAGGTTCTGACTCAGTCTCTTTCCATTTAGAATCATTAAAACGATCTCTGCACATTACACTCCTCTCGCTTGATCCGTCCCATTTTGCGCAAGTCCATTTGACTGAAGAGGTCCGTACTTTCCTCATTTTAACTTCATTAGGAAATGTATCCAGGCTGACCCCTTCTTTAGTTGTATTGCTACAACCTGCAACAATGCATCTGGCAGACATGTTTGATAATTCCTTCAGTTTTTATGTTAAAATACCGTGATTGGGATGAAGGTGCTACCAAAATACATACTACACAATCTCAAATTGCCTCCAGTTTTCTGTAGTTGACGTCAGTTACAAGTCAAACTTGTTGGAAAACATGCTTGAAATCATTATGGGGTCTATTTTGGGGAGAATTTTACCTGTAGATGTCATTTTTAGATCCAGAACTGTGAAATAAGTGCCAATTGTGTCAGCATTTGAAGAGCCCTTTGAGTCGATTCCTGCTTATGATGACCAAACTCATCAAGTCCTGGTCCACAGCATTCTTCTTATTTCTGCCCGCTTATGTTGAAAAACATAGTCTACGTACAATTTGAAACCCAAAGGAGTCATTTGTATGATAAAATGGTCACATAAGTGGGTTTTACGGCAATCAAAAACATAATTTATTGCAACATAGTCTAAATTGTACAAAGCAGACGCTAACGTAAATATGCTTATAAACAACACCGATGTATTAATCCCATCAATACCTACAGTATAAACCAGGGGTCGGCAACCTTTACCAGTCAAAGAGCCATTTTGAACAGTTTCTCAAATTAAAGAAAACAATGGGAGCCACAAAAATCTTTTGAAATTTAAAATGAAATAACAGGTTTTTTTTGCTTTGTGCTATGTATTAAGACACGCAGCCCACACCTTAGTATGAAAATTGAATGTTAGTGCGGCCCGCGAGATTTACAGCGCCATACAGGGCAACTATTCTCTCGAACGTGCCGTGATGATACAGCATTTAACGCCCACTACAACCAGCGTGCCGTCCCAGCCACACGTCGTATGGGGCTTCTGCCTGCTCACGCAAGTGACAGCAAGGCATACTTGGTCAACGGTGGCGGTATAAAACAACTTTAACACTCTTACTAATGATGCGCCACACTGTGAACCCACACCAGAGTTAGGGCTGCATGGGATTCTGGGTATTTGTTCTGTTGTGATTATGTTGTGTTAAGGTGCAGATGTTCTCCCGAAATGTGTTTGTCATTCTTGTTTGGTTTTGATTCAAAGTGTGGCGCATTATTAGTAAGAGTGTTAAAGTTGTTTTATATGGCCACCGTCAGTGTAACCTGTGTGGCTGTTGACCAAGTATGCCTTGCTGTCACTTACGTGTGCGAGCAGGAAATGCATATAACAAGGGGCTAGGCTGGCACGCTGTTTATACAGATTGTAGCGAGTGCTAAATGCTCTACCATCATGGCTGGCCCTTATTATAATTGTTAGGGTGAAAATCGGACAATAATAATCCCGGAAGTTTTCTGCGAGAGGTACTGAAATCCGGAAGTCTCCCGGGAAAATCGGGGGGGTCGGCAAGTATGCAGCTGAGCCGCATCAGAGTGATCAAAGAGCCGCATGCGACTCCGGAGCCGCGGGTTGCCGACCCCTGGTGTAAACGATGCCTCAACATTGTCTTTCAGGCGTTTTACTATTTAAGTTGTATTTACTTTTACCAAATGGTGTCCCTAAGTATTGACACACAGGTCATTTTACAACGGGACTATTCAGGTTGTCTTAGAAGACGTTTCGCCGCTTATCCGAGCAAGCTTCATCAATTCATACTCACAGACTAGCTGTAGCCAGGACAGCTCTAGTCTGAGAGGATGGTGCAGGATCCGAAAATGATGATGAGAGGTCTTTAGGACCACCTGAACAGTCCAGTTGCGCTCAAATCAATGCCCTGAGTTTACCAAATGGCGTTAATAGTCGTTTACTTCTGGTTACAATTGTGTGTGAGACCGTTACGGATGTTGAATTTCTACTAATAACTTTGCAGACTACACTTTATGATGGCGACATTGCATTGTAATCAGAGTACTTTGGAGTTTGACTTTGGAGGTTCCACTAGATGAGCAAATGTTGGAATGTCTCGAAAGTGACAGGACATTAATGTATTTTAACATGAGAATGTTTAAAAAAAAAAAGAAACGAACGATGACTTGTCACAAAATATGACAAACGAAATGCGTTTATTGTACTGTTTTTCTATCACACAATGGTTGTTGATATTATATTCCTATCGGCATTATGATTGATGGATATTTGCCATAATAAGCAACTCTACTGGAATTTTGTGGATTCCTGCATGGAACACACAAGAACTTTTTGATGTCTTAAACACACACACACACACACACACACATACACAAACACGCACACTAAGCAGCGGTGACAACAAAAAAAACACAAAGCTGAAAAAGACAGAAAAGTGAATGTTTTCTTTTGGTGAAGAAATGAGGTGGAGAATTTCTATATTTTTGTATACGTTGTCTTGCTTTGATCTCTATGCCTCCATGGCGTGCCAGTGTATGTGGTTTCTTGCACGAAGCTATAATGTGGCTGTACATTTATCCTTTTCTTCGTTATCACTGTGTGATATAGTCTCCTTGGGGAGAGAAAAACTCCTAATGTGAACAAACGTTTTTCTCTGAATTTTCATTTGAAGAGAATACTTTAATTCAAGTCTCGAACTGTTTTGGTTATGATCATCAGAGAGAGCTCTTATTTGCAGACATTTTTTTTTTCTTTTAATGCTTGTACGTTCTTAATGACTTCTGAAAAGCTTTGCCTTTTAAAATATTCTTTAAACTCTGTTGTCATGTTTGCAAAAGGGCATGTTTCTGTGACTCTTGTCAAGGTTCTCCCAGAGGGACTGTCATTCATACAACTCAGGAAATCCCATCACACCACAGCATCTGCATGCATAATACCACTCACCTCGCCTCCTACCTGTGTGTGTGTGCGTGTGTGTGCGTGCATTCGTGTGTTTGTATGTGTGTGTTTGTGCATGTCTTCAGATTTGTCATTCTGGGCTGGTGTTTGCGTGGGAAAGCCTTACGTACCAAGTGGTTTTCTACAAATAATTCAAGCACAGACTTGGCCCCATTGCCCTGATTTTAGTTACTTAGAAAAGCCTCAATGTGTGTGCGTGCGTGGGTGTGTGTGTGATGTATTGTAAGATGTCAGCAAGCTCCTCAAGCTTGCAGTTTAATCCGAAACCCCTCCGACGCAGCCTTTCCCTTTAAACAATGCCCATCATTGCTGAGCTCTCACCAGAGGTTTCACTTTGACTGGTGCTGGAGTTTATAGATAACGACAGCATCGTGTAACCTGGAACCCGTTGATGTCCAAAACCTGTCAAGTCCTGGTCGTGTCCATTTATGTTGACTTGTGTTCTGGTTTATAGTATCCTCATGGCTTGCGTGGTTTTGCAAAAGCAGCCAAGGCGTTCAGGGTGTTCACTTTGAAGACCTTAGGACAAGGCTATTCAACTGGTTGATGAGTTCAGTTCAAAACTTGGGAGACGAACATGTTTGCAACAAATCCCTAAAAACACTAGAGGGCTCCTGTTGTATAGAGGACCTTGGACCAGTATTACTCATTGGAAGTTTCTTGCTTTGATAGTTTAACCCTGTAAAGCAGGGATATTCAAGTAAACTGTCTCCAGAAAGCTGCTCTCTTCACTATTAGTCTTATTTTGTATATTCCAGAGAATCAGTGTCCACTACAGTAGACTTTTGATTCTGGTCTGTTTATTTTGTCAGAGTTAAAGGAGTGCTTTGCTGTTTTTAATGACCTTCTGCAAAAAAGCTAGTCAAAGTCCATGTCTATGACAGCATTCTAGTCCATCCATCCATCCATCCATCTTCTTCCGCTTATCCGAGGTCGGGTCGCGGGGGCAGCAGCAGGGAAGCCCAGACTTCCCTCTCCCCAGCCACTTCTTCCAGCTCTTCCCGGGGGATCCCGAGGCGTTCCCAGGCCAGCCGGGAGACATAGTCTTCCCAACGTGTCCTGGGTCTTCCCCGTGGCCTCCTACCGGTCGGACGTGCCCTAAACACCTCCCTAGGGAGGCGTTCGGGTGGCATCCTGACCAAATGCCCGAACCACCTCATCTGGCTCCTCTCGATGTGGAGGAGCAGCGGCTTTACTTTGAGTTCCCCCCGGATGACAGAGCTTCTCACCCTATCTCTAAGGGAGAGCCCCGCCACCCGGCGGAGTAAACTCATTTTGGCCGCTTGTACCCGTGATCTTGTCCTTTTGGTCATAACCCAAAGCTCATGACCATAGGTGAGGATGGGAACGTAGATCGACCGGTAAATTGAGAGCTTTGCCTTCCGGCTCAGCTCCTTTCTCACCACAACGTATCGATACAGCGTCTGCATTACTGAAGACGCCGCACCGATCCGCCTGTCGATCTCACGATCCACTCTTCCCTCACTCGTGAACAAGACTCCGAGGTACTTGAACTCCTCCACTTGGGGCAGGGTCTCTTCCCCAAGCCGGAGATGGCACTCCACCCTTTTCCGGGCGAGAACCATGGACTCCGACTTGGAGGTGCTGATTCTCATCCCAGTCGTTTCACACTCAGCTGCGAACCGATCCAGTGAGAGCTGAAGATCCTGGCCAGATGAAGCCATCAGGACCACATCATCTGCAAAAAGCAGAGACCTAATCCTGCAGCCACCAAACCGGATCCCCTCAACGCCTTGACTGTGCCTAGAAATTCTGTCCATAAAAGTTATGAACAGAATCGGTGACAAAGGGCAGCCTTGACGGAGTCCAACCCTCACTGGAAACGTGTCCGACTTTCTGCCGGCAATGCGGGCCAAGCTCTGACACTGATCATACAGCATTCTAGTGTTTTTAATAATCTCCTGCAATAATGTGAGTATCTCTATCATGACATGGACTATGGCGACGCAAATTACTGCGTGGGTTGCTTTCCCGGAATGCAAGCGAACCAGACTGGACATGGCGTGAAGGTAAATACATGATTTATTCTTAACTCCAAAGTACAAACAAAAGGCGCGCACAAGGCGGAGAACAAACTTGGCTATGAAAACAAGGACTAGCACAAAGGCAAAACTATGGACATGAAACAAATAACACTTACTCTGACCAGAACGAACAGCATGAACTATGATCTCAAGGGTAACATGAGTAGCATGGGTAGCATGGGTAGTAGAGGTATCAGAGGTAATGTCGACAGGCCGACTACCTGGCAACTACAAGCTTAAATAGTCGTGACATGATTAACAACAGGTGCGTGAGTCCAAAACGTGAAACAGGTGAAAACTAATGGGTGTCATGTTTACAAGGCAAGGGAGTGAAAACAGGAACTAAAAAGAGTCCAAAAACCAAACAGAACATAGCCAAACAAAAACATGATCAAAAGACATGACAATCTCACAAGTTCTTTTGAATTGAACTTGCCGGCCACCAATTGAATAGCCAAAATAATGAAAATGAGAGGACCTAAAATGGAACCCGGAGGAACACCACTTATATAGCTAAATAAGTTGAACACATGACTACTGACTGCATCTGAAGTAAGCAAGCTACGACAACACCTTAGTTACAAACAAACTGCCAAAAGGAGAGGACTTAAAGGGGTGCTTTGCGGAATGCCTCAGTTGTATAAATCACAAGTTTGGCCCCCAGTGTTCTATGTTTGATTGCAAAGGTTAAAAAGTAAATGTAAGGATTCGCTAATGTATTAACAGTGGTCCAAGTTCCTCTGTACAACGGACACACTCCTGCATTTTTAGGAATTTTTGTCTACCGAGTTTGAACTGAACTCGGGCCACCAGTTGAATAGCACTGCCCTAAAAACCAGCATCCACTACACAAGACACTTGTATTTTGCACAACAGGGCTATTTTGTTTGGGAATTTATAACTGATAAAATAAATAAACAAAAATCCAATGTCTGCTGCAGAGGATTGCTAATAGTGAAGAAAGAAGTCTGGTCCCCTGGTTCCTAGCTTTCTGGAAATGTCACTCCATGAACAACTTAGTTGAAGATCCCCGCCTTAGGAGGTCAACTTTTATTTCCAGAGGCCTCATGGAGCTGTGACCTTCAGCGTTTGTTGGGGCGATTCAAAGCTGAGTGTGACGCTTCTGAGATGAGAGTCAGCACCTCCAAATCTGAGGCCAAGGCTCTCAGCCAGAAAAGTGCGGATTGCACCCTTCGAGTCACAAGTGAGTTCAGGTATTTCGGTATCTTGTTTACATGTAAGGGAAGGCAGGAGCGGGAGATCAACCGAGGAATCGTCGGTCTGTCGTAATGCGATTGCTGACTGTTGTAGTGAAGATAGAGATAGGCCAATAGGCAAAACTCTCGACTTACAGGCCGATCTACTTGCCAACCCTCACCTATAGTCACAGGTTTTAAGTCGTGATTTAAAGTGTAATATCGGGCATACAAGAGGCCGAAATATGTTTCTTTGTTAGGTGGTTGGTGTCACCTTAGGTCAGGGGTTGGGAACCTTTTTGGCAGAGGGAGCCATGAAAGCCAATTATTTTCAAATGTATTTCCGTGAGAGCCATATAACACTGAATACAACTAAATGTGTAAATTTTTAAGTAAGACCAACATTTTTAGAGTATAACAAGTATCTTATTCTTTTTAATGGCCTACTGAAATGCGATTTTCTTATTTAAACGGGGATAGCAGGTCCATTCTATGTGTCATACTTGATCATTTCGCGATATTGCCATATTTTTGCTGAAAGGATTTAGTAGAGATCATCGACGATAAAGTTCGCAACTTTTGGTCGCTGATAAAAAAGCTTTGCCTGTACCGGAAGTAGCAGACGATATGCGCGTGACGTCAGGTTGTGGAGCTCCTCACATCTGCACATTGTTTACAATCATGGCCACCAGCAGCGAGAGCGATTCGGACCGAGAAAGCGACAATTTCCCCATTAATTTCAGCGAGGATGAAAGATTTGTGGATGAGGAAAGTGAGAGTGAAGGACTAGAGGGCAGTGGGAGCGATTCAGAAAGGGAAGATGTTGTGAGAGGCGGGTGGGACCTGATATTCAGCTGGGAATGACTAAATCAGTAAATAAACACAAGACATATTAGCCACAACACAACCAGGCTTATATTTAATATGCCACAAATTAATCCCGCATAACAAACCACTCCCCCCTCCTGTCCAATACAACTCAAACACCTGCACAACACACTCAATCCCACAGCCCAAAGTCCCGTTCACCTCCCCAAAGTTCATACAGCACATATATTTCCCCAAAGTTACGTACGTGACATGCACATAGCGGCACGCACGTACGGGCAAGCGATCAAATGTTTGGAAGCCGCAGCTGCATGCGTACTCACGGTACCGCGTCTGCGCATCCAACTCAAAGTCTCCTTGGTAAGAGTCTCTGTTGTCCCAGTTCTCCACAGGCCAATGGTAAAGCTTGACTGTCATCTTCCTGGAATGTAAACAATGAAACACTGGCCGTGTTATCCGGCACAACAGTCAGGGGGTGCATTCTACGGCGGGGTTGCGTTATCCGGCACAACACCTGCCGCAATACACCGCTTCCCACCTACAGCTTTCTTCTTTGCTGTCTCCATTGTTCATTGAACAAATTGCAAAAGATTCACCAACACAGATGTCCAGAATACTGTAGAATTTTGCGATGAAAACAGACGACTTAATAGCTGGCCACCATGCTGTCCCAAAATGTCCTCTACAATCCGTGACGTCACGCGCAGACGTTATCATACCGAGACGTTTTCAGCAGGATATTTCGCGCAAAATTTAAAATTGCACTTTCGTAAGCTAACCCGGCCGTATTGGCATGTGTTGCAATGTTAAGATTTCATCATTGATATATAAACTATCAGACTGCGTGGTCGGTAGTAGTGGGTTTCAGTAGGCCTTTAATAACATTGTTATTCTGAAGCTAACCAATAATAAATAAAATACTTCTTACCATTAATGCGACTTCTTGAACAGGTGCGGTAGAAACGGATGGATGGATTAAAATGCATGAGGATGTTTTATATTTTGAACGTTATTTTTAACACCAGCGGAATTGTTCATTACTTAAAGTGTTAAGCAATGTCAACTAAGATTTATCTGAGAGCCAGATGCAGTCATCAAAAGAACCACATCTGGCTCAAGAGCCATAGGTTCCCTACCCCTGCCTCAGGTGAAAGGCTGACATTTACATCCGAAAAATGTCTTTATTTATATGGAAAAAAAAGTGTTTATAATAATCAAAAAATTAAGTATACATACATTTAATTAATACATTAAATAAATTATACTAACAAATATAATAAAGTATAAATACACTACACGAATAAAGTTGTAAAACTTGAAAAAAAAGTCAACATGAACAAAAACAAACCTGAAGCTGTGCCTTTCATTCGTCACCTTTGACCTCCCAAGTTGCATCATCCCCATCGTCATTCACGCTGCCATTCGTATCATTTTTTTTGTCCTGCAGCGTCGTCCTCTTGGGTGACATTATACGTCAGCTGATGTTTCACCGCGTTGTGAACGCATCACTTCTTTTTTTTCCCATTTGTCAACCGACTCTGTCCCCCGTCTGTCCCTCGAAATGTGTCGCCATCCTTGGCCAAGGTTCTGTGTGCGTATGCCACAGACAAGGCGGAGGGTCGCTCATGTCAATACTTTGTATTTTCACTGTCTGTCTCATTAATTATACATACACACGGTGACATGTAACTATTTGTCCTTACAGTGAACACACACACTTGCTTGCGGCTGTCCATCGATTACGATGATGACGTTGCTCCAGTAATGGGTTATTGAGGGGGGTTTCGTATATGCCATTGCATGTGGCTGTGCAGGCCAATGCGCGACCCGCATGGTTTGCCACATGTGGGGCAGATGTAGTCCACGCTTGAGAGGGGGGCCTTTGCAGCGCGCTGATGTCGCTGTAAACGTTGTTGTTTTCTCCTCTCAGTGGTCTGCTCCTGGAGATGAGCAATGCCGGCGTGACTGCAGTTGCGCCAGGTGTGGCGATCAGCAGCCAAGACTTCCAGTGCGGAAGGCTGGATAGCACAGCGCTTCAGGAGGGTTTTTATGTGGTCCTTGTAGCGTTTCCGCTGACCCCCAGGAGACCTACAGCCTTCCTGGAGTTGGCCGTAGAGGATCTGTCGGGGGAGCCTCTGGGTGGGCATGCGGATTACATGCCCCACCCAGCGCAGATGTCTTTGCGCAAGGAACACTTGGATGCTGGGTGTTTGGGTCCGGTCATAAATATCCACATGTGGGACTCTGTCCTCTCAGGTCAGACCCAGGATCCGTTGCAGGCAGCGGATGTGGTATCTCTCCAGGATTCTGACGTGCCTTTGGTAAGGGGTCCAGGCTTCCGAGCCGTATAGCAGTGTGGACAGACAAACTGCTTTGTAAACAGCTGCTTTGGTGGAAACTGTCAGGTTTCTGTTCAGGAAGACCCTGGTTTTGAGCCTACCGAAGGCAGCAGACGCTAACCCAACACGAACCTGGATGTCATTATCGATGTTACAGGTGGGGGACAGGACGCTTCCGAGGTAGGTGAAATGTGGAACGATGGTGAGCTGCTGGCCATCAATGTTGAAGACAGGCACTTCTGACTGGTGGGTAGAGTGTTGCGCAATGATCTGAGTTTTTGAAATGTTGACCTTGAGTCCTAGGGCGCTGTATGTGGATGAGACCACGTTAAGTGCACGTTGTAGAGATTCTGGCGTGTGGGCAAGGAGAGCACAATCGTCCGCATACTGAAGTTCTAGGATCTGTTGTTTTGTAATTTTAGTGAAGGCCTGGAGGCGCCGGATGTTGAAGAGACTGCCGTCCAGCCGGAACTGTATGTGGATGCCATCTGTGTTTCCCAGAGCTTTGTGTGAGAGGAGGGTGACTGCTGAAATGTGTCGCCATCCTTGGCCAAGGTTCTGTGTGCGTATGCCACAGACAAGGCGGAGGGTCGCTCATGTCAATACTTTGTATTTTCACTGTCTGTCTCATTAATTATACATACACACGGTGACATGTAACTATTTGTCCTTACAGTGAACACACACACACACACACACACACACACACACACACACACACACACACACACACACACACACACACACACACACACACACACACACATTCCCACGCTGACAGCCTGATGAATGTCTCCCCAAGCTGTCTCTACCATTTCCTGCTGCCTCATCATCTCCTTTTCTCCCACCCTTTTGTCTGCAGCCTTACATCTCTACCTCCCCTCCAGTCCATTCCACCTTCCTCCATCTTTGCACAAATGCCGCTCATTTTCTACCTAAAAAGGCTTCTTGACGCTACCTTTGCCGACACAAAATTAGCCTGCTTCCCTTAAAGAAAAACAAGTGATGTGTGTCTTTTTCACCCTCTGGTCTTTTTTCCGTCTCTCTGGTCTAAGGTTGCTTTCACACTAGCATTATTTGTTTCATTGTAATCAAAAATGTGGTAACACTTTAGTATGGGGAACATATTCTAAGTAACAAAGACTTAATTTAGAGTTATTTGGACACTAGGGGAACATATTCTAAGTAACAAAGACTTAAGGGTTAGGGTTATTCTAATTGTGTGTTTTGTTATGTAAGAACAGACCATATTAATTAAGTGGTATTAAAGGGAGAATCACTACAACAACTTCCTTACTTAGTACTAATAAGTAGGGATGTCCGATAATGGCTTTTTGCCGATATCCGATATTCCGATATTGTCCAACTCTTTAATGACCGATACCGATATCAACCGATATATACAGTCGTGGAATTAACACATTATTATGCCTAATTTGGACAACCAGGTATGGTGAAGATAAGGTACTTTAAAAAAAATTTAATAAAATAAAATTAGATAAATAAATTAAAAACATTTTCTTGAATAAAAAAGAAAGAAAAACAATATAAAAACAGTTACATTGAAACTAGTAATTAATGAAAATGAGTCAAATTAACTGTTAAAGGTTAGTACTATTAGTGGACCAGCAGCACGCACAATCATGTGTGCTTACGGACTGTATCCCTGCAGACTGTATTGATATATATTGATATATAATGTAGGAACCAGAATATTAATAACAGAAAGAAACAATGTGAATGAGTGTAAATGGGGGAGGGAGTTTTTTTGGGTTGGTGCACTAATTGTAAGTGTATCTTGTGTTTTTTATGTTGATTTAATAAAAATAAAAATAAAAACAATTTAAAAAACGATACCGATAATTTCCGATATTACATTTTAACGCATTTATCAGCCGATAATATCGGCAGGCTGATATTATCGGACATCTCTACTAATAAGCAATCATTCTGAGGTTATTGAGGGAAGACTCTAAGTTAATGGCTTACTGGTTGTATAATAAGGCCATGCAGAATAAGGCATTAATAAGTACTTAATAATGACTAATTAAGAGCCAATATATTACTAAGTTGCATGTTAATAAGAAACCAAATTAATGGTGAATATGTTCCCCATACTAAAGTGTTACCAAAAAATGTTTATTTCACTTGGGCAGATGTGAACACATATATAATTTTTTCCACTTCCAACACAATACCGATATTGGAGCCTTAAGAATAGTCTGATATCGATGCACGAATCGATATCTGAAGGCTTGAGTAAGTGAATTTACTCAGAGACTAATGACCGGTATGAAAAACACTAACCTGTTTTTTATTAGCCGTCTGGAGTGCACTTATGTGGTCTTTAAGGCTCCAATCCCTTTACATGACCTGCTCAGTGGCCTAGTGGTTAGAGTGTCTGCCCTGAGATCGGTGGGTCGTGAGTTCAAACCCCGGCCGAGTCATACCAAAGACTATAAAAGTGGGACCCATTACCTCCCTGCTTGGCACTCAGCATCAAGGGTTGGAACTGGGGGTTAAATCATCAAAAGTGATTCCCGGGCGTGGCCACCGCTGCTGCTCACTGCTCCCCTCACCTCCCAGGGGGTGATGGGTCAAATGCAGAGGATAGTATCACCACAACTGGTGTGTGTGTGTTACAGTCATTGGTGATTTAACTTTTAACTTTAACATCAAATACTTGACTTCTGAGTTCTTGCGGGGAAATATTGCTGATTTTTCACAAAAAAAGGGTTTTCTTGGGCAAAAAGGGTATAAAGCATACACAAACATAAACAAAACAACAAAAACTTGATGTCAATGGACAGACCTGACGTTGATCTACAGATTTAGGCGTTGAAAGCAAAGACAAATATCAATGCATGTCTTACTTTTAACACTTTTGTGAGTGGGTCCCTCAAGGGTCTTCTACTGTCGTTTTTTTTATTATTTAAAACGGTCAACGCTTAAACCATTTTTATGAATCAAAATCAATGTTGTTGTGAATTATTGATCTATTAAATAACGTTCATACCACTGAAGGCTTCCCCGAGTGTTAAGTAGAAGTGAAGAGGTACCGTATTTTCCGCACTATAAGGCGCACCTAAAAACCACAAATTTTCTCAAAAGCTGACAGTGCGCCTTATAACCCGGTGCGCTTTATATATGGATAAATATTAAGATTCATTTTCATAAAGTTTAGGTCTCGCAACTACGGTAAACAGCCGCCATCTTTTTTCCCCGTAGAAGAAGCGCGCGGTGCATGCTGGGATATGTGACGTTTCATTTCCCTTTGTGTGTTTATGTAAAGACCCCAAAATGGCTCCTATTAAGTGTGTTGTCTGTCTAATTATAAATAATGCAGACGAGGCGTGTTAACTGAGTTCTCAACGTTTACTCACAGCGTGCTCATAACCACATTCTAACTGCCAGCATACAACGCTTCTCAGGGCTACCGCGCATGCTCGTAACTATCGTTGCATGCTGGGTAGTGTAGTTGTTATATTTGCTAGCTCATAACAGCACATTGAGAGACACGCTTACGCGCTTAATTCAATACTCGCCGTCATTCCGGGTGGATTGACAAAAGACCTCCAGCCGCTAGATATTGGTGTCAACAGGGCATTCGAAGCTAGACTGCTAACTGCGTGGGAACAATGGATGATAGAAGGCGAACACACCTTCACTAAGACGAGGAGGCAGCGCCAGACGACGCCAACATCTGCCAGTGGATCGTAAATTTGCCCAACTTTTCACTTCGGACACCGAAGACGAAGGATTTACGAATGAAGAATAACTTCAGAAAGTGAGCGCTATGTTTATTTTGTGTGTTGTGACATTAACGTTCGAGCAACATTATGTTGCTATTGCTCTGCACTATTTTGAATTTTACTATGTTTGTGATTGCACATTTGCGTACATTTTGGGAGTGAACAGAGTTGTTAGAACGCTGGTTTTTAATATATTATTAAAGTTTGACTGACCTATCTGACTGTTTTTTTGACATTCCCTTTAGCGCAGCGTAGGCGCGGCTTATAGTCCGGGGCGGCTTATTGGTGGACAAAGTTATGAAATATGCCATTCATTGAAGGTGCGGCTAATAATCCGGTGCGCCTTATAGTGCGGAAAATACGGTAACTGTTTTTTGCCAACACCTAGTGGTCGCAATATTTCATTGAGTTAGGCTCATTGCGCAGTAAGTTGAACGATGCAGACACGTTTGTTACTGGATACTTTTCAACATGCTCCTGCCCTGGAGACTTTGTATCCGGGACCGCACGCGACTTGTGCGGGTGGAGGGGCGTTGTGCATGTAATATTAGTGAAAATGTCGAACATATTCTTAGTCCCTTCCTTCTATGTTAAGAATGTATTCTTGTTGTCCTTGGTCTTTGGTATTTTGCACTTGAAATACAATAAACAATTTATTTCCCATGCATGTATTTTGGTGCAAAAAATGCATTAAACTAAATTCGATTTGGATTAAACAAGTTTAAAAATCATTGTACATAATTTTAAAAAGTGTTAACAAATTATTTTTTGGAGGGGGGGCTTTAAAATTTAATTCTGCTTAGGGCCCCAATTTAGCAAAGAGCGGCCATGGTAAGTAAGTAAGTATGCAACTATAATTATTTGACATTTGTTTATATTGACAAATTAGTTTTAGGCTGCAATATTGTTAAGGACACTTATTACATATAGTATGTCTAGCTTGTGTGCTATTGTTTTCTTAGCTGTTGTGTAGCCGCTGGCTACTAGAGGCCAATCAGAGGCTTTTCCTTCTGAGATGAGGAAGTTCAATTTGAATGTCTCACCAGCGGCGCCAACACTGAGAGGTGTGGATATAATGTGTTTTACATCGTAATATGTGAACACCTGGGAGAAAGTGAAGAGGACACATTTTATTTTTGATGCTATTCGATGCCATCAGCGGGCCAGCCATGGATCGTGACATCTGTAAGTTAAACTTCCTCACGCTGTAAGTGTTCACATGCTTACTAGTCAGAGCACACGATAAAATACATATATTTTAAAAGAACAGTGACTCCCTGTTAGTTGGTAGAGTAAGACACAACTTCGAAAAAAAACAAAACACATTACTATGTCAAGAGTGTGCTGTGCTCAGTGGCCTCGTGGTTAGAGTGTCCGCCCTGAGATCAGTAGGTCGTGAGTTCAAACCCCGGTTGAGTCATACCAAAGACTATAAAAATGGGACCCATTACCTCCCTGCTTGGGACTCAGCATCAAGGGTTGGAATTGGGGGTGAAATCACTGTGGAGGGGGGCGTGGCCTGCGGGCCTGCAGCGAAGCGGGGTGTGTCAGGACCGGCCTCGAAGTCAACGACAGGTGCGTAGATGGCCCACCTGGGCCTTGCTATCTAATCACCTGTCGCTCTATATAAGCAGCAACCGGGAGTAGAGACGGGGTTGGAGCTGGAGTGAGAGCGAGAGCGTGACGGACACGGACAAAAAAGACAATTGCTGGAAAGCCACCCGCTGAACTGAGAAAAATAAAATCGTATTGTAACGTATTTAGTAACATATCTCATTAATTATCATTACTTTTTTAATAATATACCCATAAGAATGTTGCCAAAAATGGCCCTACTTTGGACATCCTTACCAGAAATATTTGCGATGACTATTTTGCTTTGAACAGGAACCAGGGAGGGAAAAGGCTGAAACGCAGACAGATTGAGACCAGAGAAAGCAAACTTTGAAAACATTACTCGACAAACACTAGGAATCATCGGCTTTCAGGTGAAATTTCAGGATGAAGCTAAATAACAATATGCTTGTTTTTCTCACATAAAAGGAATACAGTTAGTTTTCTATCGGTTGCAACCCCTTTTTCTTTGACGCCTCATGATGGCGAGGTACTGTTGATCACTTTTTAGGCGCCGTTTTGGTTTCATGGTGTCAACCAACATGTCAACAACATGACAAAAAAGACGGTTTACCCAGCAGGCACAAGACATTAAAACAACGTTGAGAACTTGTTGAATTAGGTAGGTCCTGACGTTGAGCAACTCAAACCTAACGTTGGAACAACATGCTTTTTAAAAGACGATCAATCAACGTTGGGTTCTGACATTGATTTGACCATTGAATGTTGGTCATTTAGCCACCAATATTCTACAACATGCTTTTTGATTACGTTCAATCAATGTTGGGTTCTGACGTTGATTTGACCATTGACTGTTGGTCATTTCCCAACCAATAGTCTACAACATGCTTTTTGACTACATTTAATCCACGTTGGGTTCTGACGTAGATTTGACCGTTGCATTTTGGTAATTTCCCAACTAATATTCTATAACACAAATACAACGTTGAAACAGCATGCTTTTTGACGACGTTTAATCAACGTTGGGTTCTGACGTTGATTCGACCATTGAATGTTGGTAATTTCCCAACCAATAGTCTACAACATGCTTTTTGACTTCATTTAATCAACGTTGGGTTCTGACATTGATTTGACCATTGAATGTTGGTAATTTCCCAACTAATAGTCTACAACATGCTTTTTGACGACAACACAAATACAACGTTGAAACAGCATGCTTTTTGATGACATTCAATCAATGTTGGGTTCTGACGTTGATTTGACCATTGACTGTTGGTCATTTCCCAACCAATAGTCTACAACATGCTTTTTGACTACATTTAATCCACGTTGGGTTCTGACGTAGATTTGACCGTTGCATTTTGGTAATTTCCCAACTAATATTCTATAACACAAATACAACGTTGAAACAGCATGCTTTTTGACGACGTTTAATCAACGTTGGGTTCTGACGTTGATTCGACCATTGAATGTTGGTAATTTCCCAACCAATAGTCTACAACATGCTTTTTGACTTCATTTAATCAACGTTGGGTTCTGACATTGATTCGACCATTGAATGTTGGTAATTTCCCAACTAATAGTCTACAACATGCTTTTTGACGACAACACAAATACAACGTTGAAACAGCATGCTTTTTGATGACATTCAATCAATGTTGGGTTCTGACGTTGATTTGACCATGGACTATTGGTTATTTCCCAACCAATAGTCTACAACATGCTTTTTGACTACATTTAATCAACGTTGGGTTCTGACGTTGATTTGACCGTTGTATTTTGGTAATTTCCCAACCAATATTCTACAACACAAATACAACATTGAAACAACATGCTTTTTGACAACATTTATTCAATGTCAGGTTGTGACGTTGATTTGGCAATTGAAATTTGGTAATTTCCCAACCAATAGTCTAAAACATGCTTTTTGACGTTGTTTAATCAACGTTGGGTTCTGACATTGATTTGACCATTGAATGTTGGTCATTTCACCACCAATATTCTACAACACAAATACAACGTTGAAACAGCATGCTTTTTGACGACGTTCAATCAATGTTGGGTTCTGACGTTGATTTGACCATTGACTGTTGGTCATTTCCCAACCAATAGTCTACAACATGCTTTTTGACTACATTTAAGCAACGTTGGGTTCTGACGTTGCTTTGACCGTTGTATTTTAGTAATTTCCCAACCAATATTCTACAACACAAATACAACGTTGAAACAACATGCTTTTTGACGACGTTCAATCAATGTTGGGTTCTGACGTTGACTTGACCATTGACTGTTGGTTATTTCCCAACCAATAGTCTACAACATGCTTTTTGACGTTGTTTAATCAACGTTGGGTTCTGACGTTGCTTTGACCGTTGTATTTTGGTAATTTCCCAACCAATATTCTACAACACAAATACAACGTTGAAACAACATGCTTTTTGACGACGTTCAATCAATGTTGGGTTCTGACGTTGACTTGACCATTGACTGTTGGTTATTTCCCAACCAATAGTCTACAACATACTTTTTGACTACATTTAAGCAACGTTGGGTTCTGACGTTGAGTTTACCGTTGTATTTTGGTAATTTCCCCACCAAAATTCTACAACACAAATACAACGTTGAAACAGCATGCTTTTTGACGACGTTTAATCAAAGTTGGGTTCTGACGTTGATTTGACCATTGAAGGTTGGTAATTTCCCAACCAATAGTCTACAACATGCTTTTTGACAACAACACAAATACAACGTTGAAACAGCATGCTTTTTGATGACATTCAATCAATGTTGGGTTCTGACGTTCATTTGACCATGGACTATTGGTTATTTCCCAACCAATAGTCTACAACATGCTTTTTGACTACATTTAATCAACGTTGGGTTCTGACGTTGATTTGACCGTTGTATTTTGGTAATTTCCCAACCAATATTCTACAACACAAATACAACATTGAAACAACATGCTTTTTGACAACATTTATTCAATGTCAGGTTGTGACGTTGATTTGGCAATTGAAATTTGGTAATTTCCCAACCAATAGTCTAAAACATGCTTTTTGACGTTGTTTAATCAACGTTGGGTTCTGACATTGATTTGACCATTGAATGTTGGTCATTTCACCACCAATATTCTACAACACAAATACAACGTTGAAACAGCATGCTTTTTGACGACGTTCAATCAATGTTGGGTTCTGACGTTGATTTGACCATTGACTGTTGGTCATTTCCCAACCAATAGTCTACAACATGCTTTTTGACTACATTTAATCCACGTTGGGTTCTGACGTTGCTTTGACCGTTGTATTTTGGTAATTTCCCAACCAATATTCTACAACACAAATACAACATTGAAACAACATGCTTTTTGACGACATTTATTCAATGTCAGGTTGTGACGTTGATTTGGCAATTGAAATTTGGTAATTTCCCAACCAATAGTCTAAAACATGCTTTTTGACGTTGTTTAATCAACGTTGGGTTCTGACGTTGCTTTGACCGTTGTATTTTGGTAATTTCCCAACCAATATTCTACAACACAAATACAACGTTGAAACAACATGCTTTTTGACGACGTTCAATCAATGTTTGGTTCTGACGTTGATTTGACCATTGACTGTTGGTCATTTCTCAAGCAATAGTCTACAACATGCTTTTTGACTACATTTAATCCACGTTGGGTTCTGACGTTGCTTTGACCATTGTATTTTAGTAATTTCCCAACCAATATTCTACAACACAAATACAACGTTGAAACAACATGCTTTTTGACGACGTTCAATCAATGTTGGGTTCTGACGTTGACTTGACCATTGACTGTTGGTTATTTCCCAACCAATAGTCTACAACATACTTTTTGACTACATTTAAGCAACGTTGGGTTCTGACGTTGAGTTTACCGTTGTATTTTGGTAATTTCCCCACCAAAATTCTACAACACAAATACAACGTTGAAACAGCATGCTTTTTGACGACGTTTAATCAAAGTTGGGTTCTGACGTTGATTTGACCATTGAAGGTTGGTAATTTCCCAACCAATAGTCTACAACATGCTTTTTGACGACAACACAAATACAACGTTGAAACAGCATGCTTTTTGATGACATTCAATCAATGTTGGGTTCTGACGTTGATTTGACCATGGACTATTGGTTATTTCCCAACCAATAGTCTACAACATGCTTTTTGACTACATTTAATCAACGTTGGGTTCTGACGTTGATTTGACCGTTGTATTTTGGTAATTTCCCAACCAATATTCTACAACACAAATACAACATTGAAACAACATGCTTTTTGACAACATTTATTCAATGTCAGGTTGTGACGTTGATTTGGCAATTGAAATTTGGTAATTTCCCAACCAATAGTCTAAAAGATGCTTTTTGACTTCATTTAATCAACGTTGGGTTCTGACATTGATTTGACCATTGATTGTTGGTAATTTCCCAACTAATAGTCTACAACATGCTTTTTGACGACAACACAAATACAACGTTGAAACAGCATGCTTTTTGATGACATTCAATCAATGTTGGGTTCTGACGTTGATTTGACCATGGACTATTGGTTATTTCCCAACCAATAGTCTACAACATGCTTTTTGACTACATTTAATCAACGTTGGGTTCTGACGTTGATTTGACCGTTGTATTTTGGTAATTTCCCAACCAATATTCTACAACACAAATACAACATTGAAACAACATGCTTTTTGACGACATTTATTCAATGTCAGGTTGTGACGTTGATTTGGCAATTGAAATTTGGTAATTTCCCAACCAATAGTCTAAAAGATGCTTTTTGACGTTGTTTAATCAACGTTGGGTTCTGACATTGATTTGACCATTGAATGTTGGTCATTTCACCACCAATATTCTACAACACAAATACAACGTTGAAACAGCATGCTTTTTGACGACGTTCAATCAATGTTGGGTTCTGACGTTGATTTGACCATTGACTGTTGGTCATTTCCCAACCAATAGTCTACAACATGCTTTTTGACTACATTTAATCCACGTTGGGTTCTGACGTTGCTTTGACCGTTGTATTTTGGTAATTTCCCAACCAATATTCTACAACACAAATACAACATTGAAACAACATGCTTTTTGACGACATTTATTCAATGTCAGGTTGTGACGTTGATTTGGCAATTGAAATTTGGTAATTTCCCAACCAATAGTCTAAAAGATGCTTTTTGACGTTGTTTAATCAACGTTGGGTTCTGACGTTGCTTTGACCGTTGTATTTTGGTAATTTCCCAACCAATATTCTACAACACAAATACAACGTTGAAACAACATGCTTTTTGACGACGTTCAATCAATGTTGGGTTCTGACGTTGATTTGACCATTGACTGTTGGTCATTTCTCAAGCAATAGTCTACAACATACTTTTTGACTACATTTAAGCAACGTTGGGTTCTGACGTTGCTTTGACCGTTGTATTTTAGTAATTTCCCAACCAATATTCTACAACACAAATACAACGTTGAAACAACATGCTTTTTGACGACGTTCAATCAATGTTGGGTTCTGACGTTGATTTGACCATTGACTGTTGGTCATTTCTCAAGCAATAGTCTACAACATACTTTTTGACTACATTTAAGCAACGTTGGGTTCTGACGTTGCTTTGACCGTTGTATTTTAGTAATTTCCCAACCAATATTCTACAACACAAATACAACGTTGAAACAACATGCTTTTTGACGACGTTCAATCAATGTTGGGTTCTGACGTTGACTTGACCATTGACTGATGGTCATTTCCCAACCAATCGTCTACAACATGCTTTTTGACTACATTTAATCCACGTTGGGTTCTAAAGTTGCTTTGACCGTTGTATTTTGGTAATTTCCCAACCAATATTCTACAACACAAATACAACATTGAAACAACATGCTTTTTGACGACATTTATTCAATGTCAGGTTGTGACGTTGATTTGACAATTGAAATTTAGTAATTTCCCAACCAATAGTCTACAACATGCTTTTTGACGACGTTTAATCAACGTCGGGTTCTGACGTTGATTTGACCGTTGAATTTTGGTAATTTCCCAACCAACATTCTACAACGTTGAAACAACATACTTTTTGACGACATTTACTCAATGTTAAGTTGTGATGTTGATTTTTTTTTATGTCATTGTCCGACAAACAACATGGATTCAACGTTAGACATCAACGCTGTCTCAAATTACAACTACAACTATTATGTAACGTTGTTTACAAGTCAGGTTTAAAACAAACATATGTATAATCAAAGTTGCATCAGTGTCTTCTCCCTGCTGAGTACATACCAATTAGAAAACATCAATTAGTGCAAAAAGTGGCAAAACACTAAACAGTTGGGCACTCAAAAGATAGAATATAGAAAAGCTTAAATGAAGTTCTGAAATTTCATCGGAAATGCAAATATCTGTATTTTGTCTCTAAAGGCTCCTTAAAAGCAATGATGCATTATTTTGTTGCCTGAGCTGTCCTTGAGTCTGACAGGATTTGCTTTTGAGTGGTACTTTTTATGTGTGTGTGTGTGTGTGTGTGTGTGTGTGTGTGTGTGTGTGTGTGTGTGTGTGTGTGTGTGTGTGTGTGTGTGTGTGTGTGTGCATGTTAATCTTTTGCTTCTGGCAAATTGTGTCATTGGATGCTTATCAGAGAAAAGTGTCAGTATATGTGTATGCAGTGTACTCATTTCTTCTAGTATGTGTGCGTGTACGCTTAAATAACAAGCAGACATCTGTTAGACAGTCCGTCAGACCCTTCCACGGTCCACCATAGACTACCTACTTGAAAAACATCAACGCAGAAACTAAATGTAGGAAGTGTGTCGAGATTTAAAGTCAAAACAAACATAAAAACAAACAGGGTATAAGGCGTCCAAATTGTACTGTACTATCTTCATCCTCTGACGTCCATTAAAGAGGACCTATGATGATGCTAATCTACATTTAAAACACTTCCTTATGGTCTAGATCAGATATTCTCAAACTGTGGTACGCGGGCTTCATCTAGTGGTATGCCAAAAAAAATAAATCACTTGATTAAAGTACAGTGTTTTGTTTTCCTATATCAAAACATAGTGTTACTGTTCAAATTGTGCGCAATGTTACAGTGACCAAAAATATTACATTTACTTGTTATGTAAAACCTCTGCCTTGTTTTTAACGAATACTTAGGCCTACTTCGCGACTGTATTTTTAATGTTGGTCATTATGGTGGTACGCATTTTTTCTGCGGTGGTACTTGGTGGAAAAAAGTTTGAGAACCACTGGTCTAGATAATATGTACTGGACATGCTTTGGTGTAAATGTGGTGTATATTTTACTCCACGGTCACATTTATATCCCGTTTTTTAATACATATGTCAATCTGTGACATCACAAATGGCCCACTGTTAAAAAAACAACATCCAAAACTGCGTGCAAGCTTACACCTAAGTGCATGAACCTTATCATTTGGCATTGTTTAACACAAGTGTCCAACACTGTAATAACATCAGAAAAGAGGAAAATCATCATAGGCCCCCAATTAAAAACACACAACCTTCATCTCCCTCTGAAATCTCACCCCACCTGTATTTAACTTTTTGGTTGTTCACTTCCTATTCTAGCCGAATGTAATTACAAACCCCGTTTCCATATGCGTTGGGAAATTGTGTTAGATGTAAATATAAACGGAATACAATGATTTTCAAATCATTTTCAACCCATATTCAGTTGAATATGCTACAAAGACAACATATTTGATGTTCAAACTGTTAAACTTTTTTTTTTTGTGCAAATAATCATTAACTTTAGAATTTGATGCCAGCAACACGTGACAAAGAAGTTGGGAAAGGTGGCAATAAATACTGATAAAGTTGAGGAATGCTCATCAAACACTTATTTGGAACATCCCACAAGTGAACAGGCAAATTGGGCACAGGTGGGTGCCATGATTGGGTATTAAAGTAGATTCCATGAAATGCTCAGTCATTCACAAACAAGGATGGGGCGAGGGTCACCACTTTGTCAACAAATGCCTGAGCAAATTGTTGAACAGTATAAGAAAAACCTTTCTCAACCAGCTATTGCAAGGAATTTAGGGATTTCACCATCTACGGTCCGTAATATCATCAAAGGGTTCAGAGAATCTGGAGAAATCACTGCACGTAAGCAGCTAAGCCTGTGACCTTTGATCCCTCAGGCTGTACTGCATCAACAAGCGACATCAGTGTGTAAAGGATATCACCACATGGGCTCAGGAACACTTCAGAAACCCACTGTCAGTAACTACAGTTGGTCGCTACATCTGAAAGTGCAAGTTAAAACTCTCCTATGCAAGGCAAAAACCGTTTATCAACAACACCCAGAAACGCTGTTGGCTTCGCTGGGCCTGAGCTCATCTAAGATGGACTGACACAAAGTGGAAAAGTGTTCTGTGGTCTGACGAGTCCACATTTCAAATTGTTTTTGGAAACTGTGGACGTTGTGTCCTCCGGACCAAAGAGGAAAAGAACTATTCGGATTGTTATAGGCGCAAAGTGTAAAAGCCAGCATCTGTGATGGTATAGGGGTGTATTAATGCCCAAGACATGGGTAACTTACACATCTGTGAAGGCGCCATTAATGCTGAAAAGGACATACAGGTTTTGGAGCAACATATGTTGCCATCCAAGCAACATTACCATGGAACGCCCCTGCTTATTTCAGCAAGACAATGCCAAGCCACGGCTTCATAGTAAAAGAGTGCTGGTACTAGACTGGCCTGCCTGTAGTCCAGACCTGTCTCCCATTGAAAATGTGTGGCGCATTATGAAGCCTAAAACACCACAACGGAGACCTTCGGACTGTTGAACAACTTAAGCTGTACATCAAGCAAGAATGGGAAAGAATTCCACCTGAGAAGCTTAAAAAATGTGTCTCCTCAGTTCCCAAACGTTTACTGAGTGTTGTGTTAAAAGGAAAAGGCCATGTAACACAGTGGTGAACATGCCCTTTCCCAACTACTTTGGCATGTGTTGCAGCCATGAAATTCTAAGTTAATTATTATTTGCAAAAAAAAAATAAAGTTAATGAGTTTGAACATCAAATATCTTGTCTTTGTAGTGCATTCAATTGAATTTGGGTTGAAAATGATTTGCAAATCATTGTATTTCGTTTATATTTACACAATTTCCCAACTCATATGGAAACGGGGTTTGTACATGAATATTGCCACCTTGGATTTGATAACAACAATAATAAAAATATTGTTTGATGCATCTGCTATGAGTTCCAGTTAATACAAAATATTGCTATTGTTCTTTGCAAAAAAAATAAATAAAAATAAAGCTGGTGTAATGTGATTATTTTCATGTAGTAAAGAACGCAGGCCGGCTGAAAAGGATGAGCAGTATAGAAGATGGATGGACGAGTATGAGACATCGCTCACAGGTCAGCGTTTAATGGGAGAAGGAAGTGCGACGAGCTCCATCAAATGTTTTATGATCATGATTTGATAGTGCACTCTTACATTAGCTCCCCTCTTCCAACACCATTGACCTGTGACTACAAGAAGTGTACACCATAAAGACAGGTGTGATTAGCTCCCTGACATGACCACACCGCCATTATTCACTTATTACGAGGGGAAGAGACCGCCGGCAGGAAAGAACCATTCCGTCAAGAAGAACTTGGCGCTTGAACGGTAATGAAGTTCGATCTGAAGAGGTGGAAACATGCCTCGCACTTTTTGATTTTCAACAGTATTTTTTGTATGTTATTGTTTCATAATAAAGCTACTGTGTGTATTTACGTATTTATATACTTACATGAAACAGATGACCGACTTTCTAACAGTAGAAAATAAAGATGTGTGATAGGTAAAATAATCTGTAGCAGTGTGGCCCCTGGCTAAATTAGGGCCCTAAACAGATATTCATTTGGAGGCCCCACCCACCATTATTACAAATATGTTTTAATTTGTGTGAAGAGATTTTCTTCAATGATGCATGTTTTTGACTAAAACACATCCACGGGAAATAAATTGTTCAACAATTTGTTTTTTTTAGTGCAAAATAACACACTCAACATAATCGAAACATAAATGAGGAAACATTTATGCCAGATTTTCCGCCAGGGATCGAACCAGGAATTTCTGCCTTGTTAATCTATTTTATTTATTTAATTGATATTTTCTTATAACTATTTTTTAAGTCTTTTACAACTAATTTTAAAATTATTTTCTTTAAAACTTTGACCATCTTGTCTTACAGTTTTTGAAAACCCCAAATGTCTCTGAGATTTTCAATTTGAGGTTTTCATACCATCATCATCAAAACTATATAAAAATAAGGTTTTGTAATATCTTGAGTTGCATGTTATGAGCCTATGTCAGGTGTTAGTTTCACCTTGTAAATCCAATTTCTGGAATAAACGAACCTTTGCACGATATCCACATTTTTTTTTAGTTTCACCTGTAATTATTCTACTTACAGTTTTATTTATCAAGAATAAAACTCAACTGCGAATGCTACTTTGCGTCTTAATTTAGCAAGTCTGAAAAGTGCATGCAAAAAAATATTGTGCTGCAGCTTTTTCTAATGTATACATGTATGGACTGCCAATAAAAAAAATATCTGACGTATTGTCTATTCAGCAATATAATTTTATAATTTTATAGCTACTGAATTACTTAAAGGGGAACTGCACTTTTTTGGGGGAATTTTGCCTATCGTTCACAATCATTATGATGGATGGATGTTTTTTTTATGCATTCTAACTTGTAGATAAAAGTAAATACAAGTCTGCTTAGAGCGGAACCAATGGGAGCTCCACCATTTCGCCCATAAAATAATAAATAACCATTCAAAAACTGCCAAAAATTGTTAGGGTTTGATCAAGGAGGTGATCCCAGGATGCAGAGACGGGAGGCGAGGCTGATTTACAAAATGTTAAACAATTTAATGAGTCCAAAAAGTGTAACAAAAAGCGATGGGGCAAAAGTGCACACCATGAATAAACAATCAAAAGCAGGTCCCTCAGTGGTCGGCAGGGGGAAAAGGCCACGGCGCACTGAGCTCAACAAAAGGTCCAACAAAATCCTCTTCACCTCAGGAAGACTAGAAAGCAAATACAAAAAGGTGAGGAATTTCAACAACAAGAAGAGACAACATACCAGGCAGGACAAAGCGAATCAGGCACATGCACGTGGAAGGTGCAGGAGACAATAATCGGCAGGGATCAGCTGTCGGTGACAAGCTTATATACTACTGGGTAGAGATTAGTTGCAGGTGTGCCTCGCTGGGGACTAATTGACTGAAGAAAAAACAAAACAAAAAAGAGAATGCAGGGAAATGACAAAACGCAACAAAAAATACTGAATATTAACCAAGTATTAGTGATTGTAACAGTCCCTTGCTGTCGTGCGGGTTGTCAGGACCACCAAGGAAGGACATTGTTGTGCAGGTTAGACTTTATTTTATTTTTTCAATATGTCAAAAGTCTCTACGGGTTGCTTTTCAGCCTTGCCGTGTCCTTCTTCCTCTGTCGCTCCAACTTTTCAGTCGCGTGCGTCTTCGTCTTCCTGTGGCTCTCTCTCGCTCTCGTTCAGCATCCACTTCTCTTTGGCTTCTTCTGTGATCTCCGCCTCTCTCCCTGACGTTTCCGGCTGCCGCCCTTTTACACAGTGTGAGGTGATTATTAAATTGTGCCCAGCTGGGCGCTCCACGCACCTGGTAACAATTGCAGGGTTGATCTCGCCGCTTGCTCGCCGTCCACGCCTCCTCGCCGCCATCTTGGGCAGGGCTCCGGTGTGCCCTGCCTCGCTGTCGGACTGCCGGCTCCGCCTCTCCAAAGTGATTTTTTTGTCATTAGCACCAACGCAGACAAACTATTTATAGTGGCGCTGTAATCACTTGCGTGTCTCCCTATGTTTACATCATCGAGTGGTCTGCTGTTTTCTCGCTTCCTTGCTCCATGTAAGTTTATTGTAGATCATAAATCAATCCTCTCACCTGGACAGAAGACGTCAGAGTAGGTAGTCCGACAAGTTGGTACATTTCGAACGCCATTCAGGATGACACGAAAAGACGCTTAGGCCTCACCACCCCTTTTCTTTGTGAGGATTATGAGACATTCTTCATCTAAATGCCAATATATGAACATCCTAGCAGTCGGCATCCTAATGACAGCAGACATTGTACAGTAAGTGATGTTTTATTATGTTTGTTGGCTCTCATAAAGTCTGCAGTGAGTAATAATCAGTGATGAAGAATGCGTGTTTTAAAGTAATGCGCCACGTGTGCTTAAAATGAGCAAAATACGTAAATATTAAATGTTATAATAAATGTGCCTGTTACTACATTACATATATACTTATATCATGGATATAAAACCGTAATGGAGGTGTTTGGATGTTTTTTTAAGGGCTTCACAGGCAGCATTGCACGGCTCCCGTAGGCTCCATTGTATGCAAACTTTTGATCGCATTTAATATTTAGAATGAAAAAAAAAAAAACAATCATCGTCATTCATTATGATTCTGAACGATAGGCCCTTAAAGTGCAGTTTCCCTTTAAGGGCCTGATGAAATTAATGCTTTTTTGTGTCTGCTAGTGTTTTTTAAAATTTTTTATATTGTTCGCTTTTCTATATGGAAGATATATTATCAACTTATCTCCTATGTTAATAAAAACTTATAGCAATGTGCATTTTCTTGCGTATTCTCCTTCACATTCCCAGTCAGGGCCGCAGCCTCTCCCATGAATGTATTTTCAGAGTGGGGAAAATGCAATGTAGATGCACCGAAGGACTGCTTCTAAAATGCCCATAAAAAGTGATACATGTCTCCTGCTTGTTTAAAAACAGAACAAAAAGCCACAGGTAGGCAGAGGTGGGTAGTAACGCGCTACACTTACTCCGTTACATCTACTTGAGTAACTTTTGGGATAAATTGTACTTCTAAGAGTAGTTTTAATGCAACATACTTTTACTTTTACTTGAGTATATTTATAGAGAAGAAACGCTACTTTTACTCCGCTACTTTTATCTACATTCAGCTCGCTACTCGCTACTAATTTTTATCGATCTGTTAATGCACGCTTTGTTTGTTTTGGTCTGTCAGACAGACCTTCATAGTGCCTGCGTTTCAACAAATACAGTCACTGGTGACGTTCACTCCGTTCCACCAATCAGATGCAGTCACTGGTGACGTTGGACCAATCAAACAGAGCCAAGCGGTCACATGACCTGACTTAAACAAGTTGAAAAACTTATTGGGGTGTTACCATTTAGTGGTCAATTGTACGGAATATGTACTGTACTGTGCAATCTACTGATAAAAGTTTCAATCAATCAATCAAAAGTGTGAAGGAAAAAAGACCCTTTTTTATTTCCCGTCAAAAGCCTAAAGACTGACTGCACAGTTCCTGTCTTCACAATAAAAGTGCCGCTCCATCGCGCCTGCGCTTTCAAAACAAGAGTCTCCGAAAGCCAGCGCAAACAAGCTAGCAAGCTACGGAGTTTGCCGCCAATGTATTTCTTGTAAAAAACGAATATGGAAGCTGGACAAATAAAATGCCCAAAACCAACCACTTTCATGTGGTATTAGACAGAAAGGAGGAACTTTTTTTCTCCTCCATTTGAAAACGTGGACGCTATCAGCACTACTGTCTGATTACAATCAATGCAAGTCATCAGAATCAGGTAATACACCAACTTAAATTCTTGTCTTCATGAAAGAAAGGAATCTATATGTGTTAAACATGCATGTATATTCATTAAAACACCTTTAACATGTAAACAAAAACGGCAAAATAAATAAATATAAATTATATGCTGTATATATATATATATATATATATATATATATATATATATATACATATATATATATATATATATATATATATATAAATGTGTATATATATATATATATATATATATATATAAATGTGTGTGTGTATATATATATATATGTGTGTATATATATATATATATATATATATATATATATATATATATATATATACCGTATTTTCCGCACTATAAGGCGCACCGGATTATTAGCCGCACCTTCAATGAATTACATATTTCATAACTTTGTCCACCAATAAGCCGCCCCGGATTATAAGCCGCGCCTACGCTGCGCTAAAGGGAATGTCAAAAAAACAGTCAGATAGTTCAGTCAAACTTTAATAATATATTGAAAACCAGCGTTCTAACAACTCTGTCCCAAAATGTACGCAAATGTGCAATCACAAACATAGTAAAATTCAAAATAGTGTAGAGCAATAGCAACATAATGTTGCTCGAACGTTAATGTCACAACACACAAAATAAACATAGCGCTCACCTTCTGAAGTTATTCTTCATTCGTAAATCCTTCGAATTCTTCGTCTTCGGTGTCCGAATTGAAAAGTTGCGCAAGCGTGGTATCCAAAATGGCCGGTTCCGTCTCGTCGAAGTCATCGGAGTCAGTGTCGCTGTTGTTCTGTGAATCCTGCCTTCCGGAAAGCTCGGACCACAGTTGTGAACGAAATATCTGCCCAGGCATTTACGATCCACTGGCAAATGTTGGCGTATGTCGTCCGGCGCTGTCTGCCCGTCTTAGTGAAGGTGTGTTCGCCTTCGGAGCTGTGTGAAAAAAGCCACCCGGCCTCTTCGCGTAAACTTCCCTTAACCACTCGCTCATCTTTTCTTCATCCATCCATCCCTTCGAGTTAGCTTTTATGATGACGCCGGCTGGAAAGGTCTCTTTTGGCAAGGTCTTCCTTTTGAATATCACCATGGGTGGAAGTTAGCATGGCAAGCTAGAACCACAGTGAAGGATGACTTCTCATTCCCTGTGGTGCGAATATTCACCGTACGTGCTCCCGTTCCACAGTGCGGTTCACAGGAATATCAGTTGCTGTGAAATACGGTAGTAATCCGTGTGCGGATGGAGAGATTGCGTCTTTTTATGAACCGGATCCTTGTCGCTTAGTAGGAGCCATTTTGTGGTCTTTACAGATGTAAACAGGAAATGAAACGTACGGTGATATCCGCGCGTTTTTTCTTCTTCTTCCGGGGGCGGGTGGTTGCTTACAGTAGAAGAAGAAGCGCTTCCTGTTCTATGGGGGCGGGTGCTTTCCTTGGCGGTTGCTTGCGTAGAAGAAGAAGCGCTTCCTGTTCTACCGGGAAAAAAGATGGCGGCTGTTTACCGAAGTTGCGAGATCGAAACTTTATGAAAATGAATCGTAATAAAGCGCACCGGGTTATAAGGCGCACTGTCAGCTTTTGAGAAAATGTGTGGTTTTTAGGTGCGCCTTATAGTGCGGAAAATACGGTATATGATATGTGAGTGTATGTTACTCATCAGTTACTCAGTACTTGAGTAGTTTTTTCACAACATACTTTTTACTTTTACTCAAGTAAATATTTGGGTGACTACTCCTTACTTTTACTTGAGTAATAAATCTCTAAAGTAACAGTACTCTTACTTGAGTACAATTTCTGGCTACTCTACCCACCTCTGCAGGTAGGAGCATGAAACTATGGATGTGAAGTAATTGAGAGTGTCTCCGTGGTGATGCCCTGTATAGTACTTGCAAAATCCTCATTTAAACAAGGCGGTCTGCATCACTTATCAACACGCAGTCTTAGTAGATCACACACAACACACCCACTAATAGTACACACAATTTTCCCTTGTTCCTTGGAGTATAACCTTTTAATTAAGGTTTTTAACATGATGAACCCTTTAGTCATCGTGGCCAATCTGATCTCATCATTTTGGTCTCATCTAAAATCTTCATATTTTTTATTAATTTAGCTGTTTTTATGATAAAAAATGCTTAATTTAGGCCAAAGATACGTAAAATAGTCTTTAAAAAACCCAATAAAAAAAACGTGAAGGCGCAATGTGGCGAGGGACGACACACATTCCTTTTTTACTTATTCAATTTGATCATTTGGGTTTGTTTCGGTTGTGTTGACTAAAATATCCAAGTTATCTTTCTGGGATTTTCATCATCATGATACAAGCCTCCACTTTATTTCCAAACTTTTGAACCCTGCGGCTAATCCAGGGGTGTCAAACTCGTTTTCGTTGAGGGCCACGTTGCAGTTTTGGCTGCCCTCAGAGGATGCATGTGATTAGTAAATGTATATTTTACCTCCACTGTAAGAAAAAAAAATCTGTAGATTTTGCGGTAAGAAAAATGGCAGAATTTTACCATAAAATTTACAATAAAATGGTCACACAATTTTACTGTAATATTCTGGTGATTGAGCTGCCAGTTTTGTTGTTGTTTTTTTTTTGCATAAAAATATAGTTGCTGTTTTCACAGTGTATTACTGTAAATGTAAAAATGGTACCACAGTTGTTGTTTTTTACGGTAGGATTCTGAATACCGAGCTGTTTAAAAAAAAAAGAAAAGTATATTGTCATGTTTAGAGTGTACAATTTGATAGATAAATTGCTTTGAAATCATAAGGCTAAGTAGATATGTATGTATGTTTTTACCCCAAATGTTTTTCGAAAGTATGATAATATATCATCTGTTGCATTATTAGATAGATACAATTTAAAAGATATATATGTCTTTTTTTCTGTCAAAATATAAAAAGAAAGAAAGATAAAGTACTTCATTGATTCATGCTATTTCCAAGCTTTCACGGGCCATTCAAAATGATGTGGTGGGCCAAATCTGGCCCCGGGCCTTGAGTTGGACACCTGCTGGCTAATCTATGCATTTTTCTTCTCTAACAAATAATTATGGAGCGGATTAAGCAAAGAAATCAAACAATATACTAGAATGATCCACTCAAACAATATACTAGAATGATCCACTTTAAGAAACTGTTCAAACACAAAGTGTTTACAAAGTACAAGGAAGAAGAATCCTGATAAACATATTGAACCTTATTAAAAAAGTAGAACATCTTATTCATCTCAAATAGGATGAAAAAATACTTTTCTGTTGTGTTTGATCAGCCGTTTCACTGCCGTGTTACAGGCACTCTTTGGAAACCACTCTTCAAACCTAAAGTGTTTACAAAGTACAAAGACGAAGAACCATGATAAACATTCTGAATTTATTTCGTCCATCCATTCATTTTCAAGATAATCTTACTCATATGAAATGTAACTTACTTCACCAATTATTATTTATTTATTTTTATTGTTATGACTTATGGAGTATATTGTGAATAGATTGAGAACAGGAAGTGAACAAAAGCTTTAGCAACTGCTTTGTAAAGGAAAAGGGGTAGGATTAAATAAACTCTCATTCTTCTTACTTCTTTTCGAACATGTTGAATAGAAAAACTGGAAATTGTGATGTATCATGTTGTATGCATGCATGTTCCAAATAAACTCAAAAATCAAACTCAATTAAAGGCCTACTGAAATGCGATTTTCTTATTTAAACGGGGATAGCAGGTCCATTCTATGTGTCATACTTGATCATTTCGCGATATTGCCATATTTTTGCTGGAAGGATTTAGTAGAGAACATTGACGATAAAGTTTGCAACTTTTGGTCGCTGATATAAAAGCCTTGCCTGTACCGGATGTAGCAGACGATATGCGCGTGATATGGCCATCAGCAGTGAGAGCAATTCGGACCGAGAAAGCAACGATTTCCCCATTAATTTGAGCGAGGATGAAAGATTTGTGGATGAGGAAAGTGAGAGTGAAGGACTAGAGGACTAGAGGGCAGTGGGAGCGATTCAGATAGGGAAGATGCTGTGAGAGGCGGGTGGGACCTGATATTCAGCTGGGAATGACTAAAACAGTAAATAAACACAAGACATATATATACTCTATTAGCCACAACACAACCAGGCTTATATTTAATATGCCACAAGTTAATCCCGCATAACAAACACCTCCCCCCTCCCGTCCATATAACCTGCCAATACAACTCAAACACCTGCACAACACAATCCCACAGCCCAAAGTACCGTTCACCTCCCCACATATATTTCCCCAAAGTCCCCAAAGTTACGTACGTGACATGCACATAGCGGCACGCACGTACGGGCAAGCGATCAAATGTTTGGAAGCCGCAGCTGCATGCGTACTCACGGTACCGCGGTTGCGCATCCAACTCAAAGTCCTCCTGGTAAGAGTCTCTGTTGTCCCAGTTCTCCACAGGCCAATGGTAAAGCTTGACTGTCATCTTTCCGGAATGTAAACAATGAAACACCGGCTGTGTTATCCGGCACAACAGTCAGGGGGTGCATTCTACAGCGGGGGTGCGTTATCCAGCACAACACCTGCCGCAATACACCGCTTCCCACCTACAGCTTTCTTCTTTGCTGTCTCTATTGTTCATTGAACAAATTGCAAAATATTCACCAACACAGATGTCCAGAATACTGTGGGATGTTGCGATGAAAACAGACGATTTAATAGCTGGCCACCATGCTGTCCCAAAATGTCCTCCACAATCCGTGACGTCACGCGCTGACGTCATCATACCGAGACGTTTTCAGCAGGATATTTCGCGCGGAATTTAATATTGCACTTTAGTAAGCTAACCCGGCCGTATTGGCATGTGTTGCAATGTTAAGATTTCATCATTGATATATAAACTACCAGACTGCGTGGTCGGTAGTAGTGGGTATCAGTAGGCCTTTAAGGTGTGTAAATAAACATTTACAAAATCCTTATATGGATTTTGGTGTGTCTAGTATATGAACAAATTAAGTATTTCAAAATGTAGTGGGTGCGGCTTATAGTCCAGAAAATACGGTCATTTTATTTATAGGTGCCCTTTCTTCTGACTTGTGCACGTCCCTGGTTGTGTGACTGATTCCTGTAATCCCGGTCTGTCCCCCCCGATGGACGTCTCCATTTCGTTTATTTTCTCCTGCTCCCTTAGCAAACACAACTCTCATTTTCTTGCATTATTGACAAGACTTCACACAGTGGACCTAACTGAAGAGATGACCCTTTCATTCCGACACGCTTCTATTTCTGACCACAAGTATCCCTCCTCAAGCTTATCTCAGGTCTGCACGGGCTTCAACGAAACAGGGTCTTCACACCTTATCAGTTTTGTCGTTACATTCTTGGCCCGAGTAGTCAGCCCATTAGCCATGTAAGGGTAAGTGAAGAATGGAAGCAGCAGACCCTCCATGCTTTATAAGGACCCCGCCAAGTATGTCATGTGCACAAAGACCGTGATGGTTCCAGAACCTGCGTTTGGCGCAATGGAATCACTGACTTCTTCCAGTCACAGATCCTCCTCATCCTGTCGCTCATCTGCTCGTTACAGCACCTCCAGTTGCTTTCGGTCAGAGAGCTCATGCGACAACCTGGATTCCCTTCTTCCGACTTTCCTCGACTCCCAAGATTCTACCGGTCTGTTTCGGGAAGAGTGCCATGCTGGTCCCAACTGCCAGGACCCATTCTGCAAGCACGGCCGATGCTCCTACGGACACAGCAGTAAGTGGAAGATGCATGAGAAACACATTTTTTTAGAACAGATCCTTTCATGTTTCTTGTACGTTTCAGACTCTTGATTCAAGATTTGTTTTCAAGTAGGTGCATATGCCGCAGAGTCCAGTTCCACAGAATAGTGTACAAGGATTTTTCTACTGTGTTGTGACTTTCGCGCCTAAAGCGAACTAAAGAAGAGACTTCCACCAAGGCCAAACTCTTAAAATAATTAAACAACGTAGTGCCTACTCCACTATCCACTACCATATTTTGTTCATTCAATGTAAATTATGTAATTTTGTTCACCATTTTTACTGTAACTCAGGGGTGTCCAAACTATGGCCCGCAAGCCAAAGGAGCCCTACCCATTGTTTTATAACCAATCTTACCCACAGGGAGATTTCATTCATTTTTATTTTTTTAATAAATCAACATAAAAAAGACAAGATACACTTAGAGTTAGTGCACCAATCCAAAAACCCTCCCTCCCCCATTCATTCTCACTCATTAGCACCATTCCAGGTCTCCCTTGGAAAAGAGATCTTTGATCTCAATGGGATTTTACCTAGTTAAATAAAGGCTAAATAAAGATAAAAAAATAAAAATGATCTTTCATTCTCACTCATTCACACAAAATGGTTGTTTTCTACTGTTATTAATATTCTGGCTCCCACAATATATATCAATACAGTCTGCAAGGGAAGCACACATGATTGTGTGTGCTGCTGGTCCACTAATAGTACTAACCTTTAACAGTTAATTTGACTCATTTCCATTAATACTAGTTTCTATGTAACTGTTTTTATTTTAATTAGTTTTTTGTTCAAGAAAATGCTTTTTATTCATTTTTTTTAATTTTTTTAAATAAAGGAAATTATCTTCACCAGACCAGGTGGTCAATGAAATTAGATAGTTTAAATGGTTCTTAAAACCAGGTCCAGTCCAGATTATGTCCAGGTCGGGCTCAGCAACACACACCTTCATTCATGTACACTTAAATTAGGGAACACAACAACAGATTGCATATAATTTATAAACAAAATTACATTTTCAAAATAAGCATTTTGGGGACTTCCCATCTATTTTTATGTTTTTTGGCATCATTATCGGTTTCAATCATATAACTTTCTAAAGTTAAAAAATGCTGAATAAACCATATCTTGTTCATTCAATGTAACTTATGTAACTTTGTTCACCATTTTAACTGTTACCCAGGGGTGTCTAAACTATGGCCCACGAGCCGAATGTGCCCTGCCCATTGTTTTATAACCAATCTTAGCCACAGGGAGATTTCATTCATTTTAATAGTCTGTCAATTTTGATGCTGCTTATATGTTGTCATCTAGTACACTGGTCCCCGGTTTGTGATGCATTTGCTACCGGGCCGCACAGAAACATGAATTGATTTATAAACTACCACATTTTCTCCAACTTAAAGGGGAACATTATCACCAGACCTATGTAAGCGTCAATATATACCTTGATGTTGCAGAAAAAAGACCATATATTTTTTTTACCGATTTCCGAACTCTAAATGGGTGAATTTTGGCGAATTAAACGCCTTTCTAATATTCGCTCTCGGAGCAATGACGTCACAACGTGGCGTCACATCGGGAAGCAATCCGCCATTTTCTCAAACATCGTGTCAAATCAGCTCTGTTATTTTCCGTTTTTTCGACTGTTTTCCGTAGACATCATGCCTCGTCGGTGTGTTGTCGGAGGGTGTAACAACACGAACAGGGACGGATTCAAGTTGTACCAGTGGCCCAAAGATGCGAAAGTGGCAAGAAATTGGACGTTTGTTCCGCACACTTTACCGACGAAAGCTATGCTACGACAGAGATGGCAAGAATGTGTGGATATCCTGCGACACTCAAAGCAGATGCATTTCCAACGATAAAGTCAAAGAACTCTGCCGCCAGACCCCCATTGAATCTGCCGGAGTGTGTGAGCAATTCAGGGACAAAGAACCTCGGTAGCACGGCAAGAAATGGCGGCAGTTTGTTCCCGCAGACGAGCAAGCTAAACCCCCTATCGACCCTAGCTTCCCTGGCCTGCTGACATCAACTCCAAAACTGGACAGATCAGCTTTCAGGAAAAGAGCGCGGATGAGGGTATGTCTCCAGAATATATTAATTGATGAAAATTGGGCTGTCTGCACTTTCAAAGTGCATGTTGTTGCCAAATGTATTTCATATGCTTTAAACCTAGTTTATATTTGTTAGTTTCCTTTGATGCCAAACAAACACATACCAATCGTTGGTTAGAAGGCGATTGCCGAATTCGTCCTCGCTTTCTCCCGTGTCGCTGGCTGCCGTGTCGTTTTCGTCGGTTTCGCTTGCATACGGTTCAAACCGATATGGCTCAATAGCTTCAGTTTCTTCTTCAATTTCGTTTTCGCTACCTGCCTCCACACTACAACCATCCGTTTCAATACATTCGTAATCTGTTGAATCGCTTAAGCCGCTGAAATCCGAGTCTGAATCCGAGCTAATGTCGCTATAGCTTGCTGTTCATTTCGCCATGTTTGTTTGTGTTGGCTTCACTATGTGACGTCACAGGAAAATGGACGGGTGGTTAAAATCAGGCACTTTTAAGCTTTTTTTAGGGATATTGCGTGATGGGTAAAATTTTGAAAAAAACTTCGAAAAATATAATAAGCCACTGGGAACTGATTTTTAATGGTTTTAACCATTCTGCAATTGTGATAATGTTCCCCTTTAACTTTCGCCTGTTCCACTAAACACACCAATAATTTTGTTTATAGATGTATATTACAACTCCTGATAGGAAGTCGCCATTTGTTATCATACATTAATGAACATATACAAATAGATTGTAGTCAAAGGCTAATTTCCATCTGCAGGGTCATTGTATATAGCAGGGGTTCTTGACCTCAGGACCCAACCTTTCCACTTCAGAGGGACCCGTGGACCACTCCAATATTAACACTAAATTAGTAATCTTACTCTTTAGCATATCAGTATGTGGAATTCAATTATTGAATGGATTAGCCAAAGAAATCAAACAAAGCACCAATATGATTCAGTTTAAGAGACTGTTCAAATTACAAATGTTCACAAAGTACACAGAACAAGAATTATGATGAAAAAGTTGAACCTTTTTTTTCTTGAGACAAATATTATTTATGTATTTAATATTTGTTTGCTTACTATGGTATGTTATTTATTTATTATTAATTTGTTCACTGTTCTGTTACAGAGAACAAGGAAATTGGATACAATTGCTATGATATGAAAAGGGGTAGAATTAAATAAGCTCTGCTTCTTCCTACTCCTTTTCGGACGTGCTGTAATGAAACAACTGGAAATGTGTGATGCATTACATTATATCGTATGCATGTTCGAAATAAATTGAAACGGAACTGAACTCTTGATTTTGATCATATTCAATAGAATACATTATATAAAAGCATGTGTTAATCCATCCATCCATCCATCTTCTTCCGCTTATCCGAGGTCGGGTCGCGGGGGCAGCAGCTTAAGCAGGGAAGCCCAGACTTCCCTCTCCCCAGCCACTTCGTCCAGCTCTTCCTGTGGGACCCCGAGGCGTTCCCAGGCCAGCCGGGAGACATAGTCTTCCCAACGTGTCCTGGGTCTTCCCCGCGGCCTCCTACCGGTGGGACGTGCCCTAAACACCTCCCTAGGGAGGCGTTCGGGTGGCATCCTGACCAGATGCCCGAACCACCTCATCTGGCTCCTCTCGATTTGGAGGAGCAGCGGCTTTACTTTGAGCTCCTCCCGGATGGCAGAGCTTCTCACCCTATCTCTAAGGGAGAGCTCCGCCACCCGGCGGAGGAAACTCATTTCGGCCGCTTGTACCCGTGATCTCGTCCTTTCGGTCATAACCCAAAGCTCATGACCATAGGTGAGGATGGGAACGTAGATCGACCGGTAAATTGAGAGCTTTGCCTTCCGGCTCAGCTCCTTCTTCACCACAACGGATCGATACAGCGTCCGCATTACTGAAGACGCCGCACCGATCCGTCTGTCGATCTCACGATCCACTCTTCCCCCACTCGTGAACAAGACTCCGAGGTACTTGAACTCCTCCACTTGGGGCAAGATCTCCCCCCCAACCTGGAGATGGCACTCCACCCTTTTCCGGGCGAGAACCATGGACTCGGACTTGGAGGTGCTGATTCTCATCCCAGTCGCTTCACACTCAGCTGCGAACCGATCCAGTGAGAGCTGAAGATCCTGGCCAGATGAAGCCATCAGGACCACATCATCTGCAAAAAGCAGAGACCTAATCCTGCAGCCACCAAACCAGATCCCCTCAACGCCTTGACTGCGCCTAGAAATTCTGTCCATAAAAGTTATGAACAGAATCGGTGACAAAGGGCAGCCTTGGCGGAGTCCAACCCTCACTGGAAACGTGTCCGACTTACTACCGGCAATGCGGACCAAGCTCTGGCACTGATCATACAGGGAGCGGATTGCCGCAATCAGACAGTCCGATACCCCGTACTCTCTGAGCACTCCCCACAGGACTTCCCGAGGGACACGGTCGAATGCCTTCTCCAAGTCCACAAAACACATGTAGACTGGTTGGGCAAACTCCCATGCACCCTCAAGGACCCTGCCGAGAGTATAGAGCTGGTCCACAGTTCCACGACCAGGACGAAAACCACACTGTTCCTCCTGAATCCGAGGTTCGACTATCCGGCGTAGCCTCCTCTCCAGTACACTTGAATAGACCTTACCGGGAAGGCTGAGGAGTGTGATCCCACGATAGTTAGAACACACCCTCCGGTTCCCCTTCTTAAAGAGAGGAACCACCACCCCGGTCTGCCAATCCAGAGGTACCGCCCCCGATGTCCACGCGATGCTGCAGAGTCTTGTCAACCAAGACAGCCCCACAGCATCCAGAGCCTTAAGGAACTCCGGGCGGATCTCATCTACCCCCGGGGCCTTGCCACCGAGGAGCTTTTTAACTACCTCAGCAACCTCAGCCCCAGAAATAGGAGAGCCCACCACAGACTCCCCAGGCACTGCTTCCTCATAGGAAGACGTGTTGGTGGGATTGAGGAGGTCTTCGAAGTATTCCCTCCACCGATCCACAACATCCGCAGTCGAGGTCAGCAGAACACCATCCTCACCATACACGGTGTTGATAGTGCACTGCTTCCCCTTCCTGAGACGGCGGATGGTGGACCAGAATTGCTTCGAAGCCGTCCGGAAGTCGTTTTCCATGGCCTCACCGAACTCCTCCCATGTCCGAGTTTTTGCCTCTGCGACCGCTGAAGCCGCACACCGCTTGGCCTGTCGGTACTTGTCCGCTGCCTCAGGAGTCCTATGAGCCAAAAGAACCCGATAGGACTCCTTCTTCAGCTTGACGGCATCCCTCACCGCCGGTGTCCACCAACGGGTTCTAGGATTACCGCCACGACAAGCACCAACTACCTTGCGGCCACAGCTCCAATCAGCCGCCTCGACAATAGAGGCGCGGAACATGGTCCATTCGGACTCAATGTCCAGCACCTCCCTCGTGACATGTTCAAAGTTCTTCCGGAGGTGGGAATTGAAACTCTCTCTGACAGGAGACTCAGCCAGACGTTCCCAGCAAACCCTCACAATGCGTTTGGGCCTGCCAGGTCTGTCCGGCATCCTCCCCCACCATCGCAGCCAACTCACCACCAGGTGGTGATCGGTAGAAAGCTCCGCCCCTCTCTTCACCCGAGTGTCCAAAACATGAGGCCACAAATCCGATGACACAACTACAAAGTCGATCATGGAACTGCGGCCTAGGGTGTCCTGGTGCCAAGTGCACATATGGACACCCTTATGTTTGAACAAGGTGTTTGTTATTGACAATCTGTGACGAGCACAAAAGTCCAATAACAAAACACCACTCGGATTCAGATCCGGGCGGCCATTCTTCCCAATCACGCCTCTCCAGGTTTCACTGTCGCTGCCAACATGAGCATTGAAGTCTCCCAGTAGAATGAGGGAATCACCCGGGGGCGCACTCTCAAGTACTCCCTCGAGTGAATCCAAAAAGGGTGGGTACTCTGAGCTGCGGTTTGGCGCATAAGCGCAAACCACAGTCAGGACCCGTTCCCCCACCCGAAGGCGGAGGGAAGCTATCCTCTCGTCCACCGGGTTGAACTCCAATGTGCAGGCTCTGAGCCGGGGGGAAACAAGAATTGCCACCCCAGCCCGTCGCCTCTCACTGCCGGCAACGCCAGAGTGGAAGAGAGTCCAGCCCCTCTCGAGAGAACTGGTTCCAGAGCCCTTGCTGTGCGTCGAAGTGAGTCCGACTATATCTAGCCGGAACTTCTCCACCTCGCGCACTAGCTCAGGCTCCTTCCCCCCCAGCGAGGTGACGTTCCACGTCCCAAGAGCTAGCTTCTGTAGCCGAGGATCGGACCGCCAAGTGCCCTGCCTTCGGCTGCCGCCCAGCTCACATCGCACCCGACCTCTATGACCCCTGCTATGGGTGGTGAGCCCATTGGAGGGGGGACCCACGTTGCCTCTTCGGGCTGTGCCCGGCCGGGCCCCATGGGGGCAGCCCCGGCCACCAGGCGCTCGCCATCGTGCCCCACCTCCGGGCCTGGCTCCAGAGGGGGGCCCCGGTGACCCGCGTCCGGGCGAGGGAAATCTGGGTTCCTTGTCAGTGTTCCTCATAGAGATCTTCGAGCTGCTCTTTGTCTGATCCCTCACCTAGGACCAGTTTGCCTTGGGAGACCCTACCAGGGGGCATAAAGCCCCCGGACAACATAGCTCCTAGGATCATTGGGACACGCAAACTCCTCTACGACGTTAAGGTGGCAGCTCAGAGAGGAGTAAAAATGTGTTAATCACAAAGATTATTATTAATTTAACAAATAAACCTTGGGCTTAGATCAGGCTGATTAGAAAAACAAGTACTAACCAAATAAAAAACAAATTGACATACAATATGTAATATAATAAACTAAATGAATAATAAATATGTTTCTTAACTAAACTGTCAATAAAATTAAAGTGCAAATGAAAATACAGCTTCACAACTTTAGTCATAATTTTTGCGCTTAAGACATTTCTCTATGACATTAGTGCCAGACTTCTTCTGTTTGTTTTATATTGTCATTACTGCCACAAGTGGTACAAAAGTGTATTGCAACTAAGTACCGCTGCGGCCTATGCAGACCACAGCTGAAAAAATAGGTATATTACATTATAGGGGACACTCGTGGCCCAACACTTGGCCCCAGCTCTATGGTTAGGAAACACTGGTATATAGTATATGCTATCAACGACCATCTCTTCGCAAAGAAACACGTCCAGGGCTCCTACTATTTCAGCGTTATGGTGAGTTGATTTTTAATGCAAATTTCTTTTCAGTTTTTATCTGCCATACGTGGAAAACCCGTCCGTGAAAATAATGCATACATTAAACCGGTTAATGGTGGGAAAAATGGTTGGGATCCCCTGATCTAGTGGACAAGGTCAGAAATTCAGGTCAACAACCTTTACTTATGTGCTAAAAGAATCAGTGAGCATAATAAACTTATATGACCCAATTCAAACAACCTTACCTAATCACGGTGAAAAAAAATAAAAAAATCAAACCAACAAAAAATGTCAACACACATGGTCACACGTAACACAACCTGCTCACTGAACTTTGTAGACATTATAAAAAAACGTCCATGCACCAGAAAAAGTTCAAAATTATGCCTATGTTTAGCGCATTTCAGCTGCTTGATATTTCTGATTGATTAAACAACTTTAAGGAGGTTGTCACAGAAGTAAACAAGGTAGAGGTCTACTCAATTAACTCAAGAGTACTCAATTAATCCAAACACACACGCAAACACAAATATAAAAAGATGTATTTTCTAATATAATTTTGGATGATCTTTAATGGCAATTGTAAGAAAAGAGCGACATATTTTGGGGGGAAAACTCTACTAGAAAGAAAAATAATTAGCTGTGTATCTGCGGCTTCACTACATCGCGGATTTAACTTCTGTTTTTAAAAGCATATTCTTTTTATTATTTTCCCTAAAATTAAGTATTTCCACGCATAGAAATGGCTAACTAAAAATATCAATACTCCAGTTGTCTTGGCCACTCGATGTGACCAAACCAATCAGAGCGCGCTGTTTAGAATTGTGGTCACTGATAGGCTCAGCCTCAGGCAGCTTTACTGTGTTGGATTCAAAGACTGTAACGGTGACTATGTCGAAAGCAATGACGTGCGGTGAGGTTTATGGCTGGTGAGGCACTGACTTCATCACAGTCAGATTTACAAACATATGAACCCTAAAGAGTATTTTATTCACCATTTGATTGGCAGCAGTTAACGGGTTATGTTTAAAAGCTCATACCAGCATTCTTCCCTGCTTGGCACTCAGCATCAAGGGTTGGAATTGGGGGTTAAATCACCAAAAATTATTCCCGGGCGCGGCACCGCTGCTGCCCACTGCTCCCCTCACCTCCCAGGGGGTGATCAAGGGATGGGTCAAATGCAGAGGACAAATTTCACCACACCTCGTGTGTGTGTGACAATCATTGGTACTTTAACTTAACTTTAACTTTACACATACAAACTGTAGCACACAAAAAAATCACGTTTAATTAAAAAAAACGTTATTATGGTCTTACCTTTACTTATAAGTGCGGGAACAGTGGTGTTCGTGTTGGAGGAGTTGTGAATGAATGAAATATGAAATCCGTGCTGCAGTCTGCAGGTGTACCTAATGTTGTGTCCCTGCAGTTGTTCACGGCTCCTCCGGCGCGAGCATTGTTGTTTTTGCACTTTTTGGCTTCTTGTTAAGTGACTTTTTTTGGGTGGATTTGGTCTTGCACGTGGAGGGTTTGGGTGTGGGCTTTGGTTGGTGTGGCGCTCCCGTCGGGGGGTGCACTCTGCGGCGGAGGTGCATTAACCGGCACCAGGAGGCGGGATTACGCGAGCCTCAGCCAGTGCGTCTTCGCAGCAGTTTTATGATTGCTCAGCACAAGAAATACGTTACACACATACAGTTGTTGACACTGTACATTATATACCTCAGCTAACTAAACTATGGAAATGTTTAATATAATTCATATAGCAATACGGTCTCACTGCACAGCGGGCCAGCAGTTAGCCGAGTCCGCAATCCATGGTGAGGCACAACTGAGTGACGTGCCTCAACTGGCTGCTGATCACCGCACCGTCTCTTCTCAGTATTTGAACGGCAAATGTGAAAATTCAGCAATTTTGAATAAAAATAATCTAAAACTGGTGAAGTTAAATGGAAAATAACTTTATAGTACAATCACTGAATACATATGACAATTTAATAGATTTTTTTTCTTTTTACATTTTTTTTCTTTCCATGATGGCAGGTGAGGCCCCTGAATCAATCAGAGGTGTACGTAATCATGTGACCGGGTGAATTTGTATAATGTTAATAAAGTTAATTTTCAACCGTGCCTGGGGAAAAAAATTAATTAATAAAAAAAAAAAATAGCAGTAATATTTAATATTTATATGTTAACAGTGCCTGCGATGAGGTGGCGATTTGTCTGTCCATGGTGTACCCCGCCTTCCGCCCGATTGTAGCTGAGATAGGCTCCAGCGCCCCCCACGACCCCAAAAGGGAATAAGCGGTAGAAAATGGATGGATGGATGTTTACAGTGCTGCGATTAGTCCAGTGTTTACCCCGACTTCCGCCTGAGTGCAGCTGGGATAGGCTCCAGCACCCCTCTACCAAGTGGTAGAAAAAGAATGGATGGACGGATGTAAACGGTGTACATTTTCAAAAGACAAATAATGATACGTTTGGAGAGGCTGGGCCGTGGTTTCATTTGCAATCTGGTAACGCCTCCAGAAACGAACATCTCGCAGACAGACTCATACAAGCAAAATTCACGCACAATTTACACCAAAGCATATCCACTAGATATTACTTAGACCGCAAGGAAGTGTTTTAAAGTTAGGTTCAAATCATCATAGGTCCTCTCTTAGCAAGTGAAGCATGTAGAGACTGAACAGTACTGGTCCAATCACGGATCCGTGTGGGACACCATGGCTGCGTTTGACACGCTTGTAAGTCATTAATACCAATACAGTGATACCACAGCTAACAAGTTGAATCGAATCTGTGACGTAATACTCTAATGCAGGGGTGTCAAACTCAAATACAGAGTGGGCCAAAATTTAAAACTGAACAAAGCCGCGGGCCAAGGTTAAACAAATTAACCTTTTGATAGGGACCCAAACAAGTTTTGCATTAAATTTTGAACAAGCACGGCTTATATAACTTTATAGTGACATGCAAAATCGAGTTTCAAATAATAATAATAATTGAAAAATATCAATGGCATATCAAATACAATTTAAATAAAGATTGAATGCCTCTTTTCTATTTGCAGCCTTCTGAGGTAAATATCAACATTAACTTTTTCCACAGGCTAATAAATTTGAAAATAAAATAATGAATAAACCAACCATTCAGGACTTTAAACGGCTGAGTTTGCAACACACTGATTTAATTTGATGTTCCCAAGCCAGATACCTGACATCTTTTCTTGGATGCCAGTTCATTAATGTCGGGGCTCAGGCTTTGATCTTAGGCAACCTTCATTATCGAACGAAGGTGTTCATCAGTCATTATTTCTCGTATTCCACAGTCTTGGGGGCGTGCTTTAAAGGCACTGCTTTTAACGTCCTCTATGAGCTGAAGTCACGTCCGTTTTTCATCCCTTCTAACAACGTGCCCGCCCAGTCACAAGATATGAGCGGCTCCTGTACGCACACACACGTGAATGCAACGCATACTTCATCAATAGCGATACAGTTTACACTGAGAGTGGCCGTATAAGCAACTTTAACATTGTTAGAAATATACGCCACACTGTGAATTCACACCAAACAAGAATGACAAACACATTTTGGGAGAACATCCGCACCTTAATACAACATAAAGACAACAGAACAAATACCCAGAACCCTTTGCAGCACTAACTCTTCCGGGATGCTACAATATACCCCGCCCCCCCCACCACCACCACACACACACACACACACACACACACACACACCTTGTAGCGTCCCGGAAGAGTTAGTGCTATAAAGGCTTCTGGGTATTTGTTCAGTTGTGTTTATGTTGTGTTACTGTGCGGATGTTCTCCCGAAATGTGTTTGTCATTCTTGTTTGGTGTGGATTCACAGTGTGGCGTATATTTCTAACAATGTTAAAGTTTTTTTATACTAGCACCCTCAGTGTAACCTGTATCGCTGAATATCAAGTATGCGTTGCATTCACTTCTGTGTGCGTGCCCAAAGCTGTACATATTATGTAACTAGGCCAGCACTCGTTGGACTGGACGAAAAGGGGACGTTACAATTCTCGGGAGGGTCACTGAAATTTGGGAGTCTCCCGAGAGGTTTGGCAAGTATGAGAATTAGCTGTGTACCGCGGCACCGCCGCTGTATATGATCGGCGGGCCAGCTCTAGTGTTAATTTGATATCGCCTCACGGGCCAAGTTAAATTACACGGCGGGCCAAAATTGGCCAGAGTTTGACACCCATGCTCTAATGAATTAGAGCCCAGGTGTGTTGAACTTGTTATCACTGAGGGCCACATCGCAGTTAAGGCAGCCCTCAGAGGGCCACTTGTAACAGTGAATAATTCATGAATATAAATGTATAGGGATTCACCTTATGATGTTACGTGATTGCCTATGCATTTGATTATTGTTTTTTTACATAAACCGTACAAAAATCTGTAGAGTTTGTAGTAAAAAACTGGAAGCTCAGTCCCCATTTTACTGCTAAATTAGCAGTGTTTGTTTTTGTAACAGCATATTACTGTAAATGGTAAAGCTTTCTTTAAGTACAAATCTGGCAACTGAGCTACCAGTTTTTAATACCGTAAAACCTATTGTCTTTTTACAGTCTACATTTTGATGGATAACTTGCTTTGAAATCATTAAGTCGAGCAAATATGTTATTATTTTAACTATAACGTTTGAAATGTAAAATGCTTTGTAGCATTGTAAGATAATATGAAAGTAAAAAATATATGCAATTGCATTTAATACATGTATTTCTTGTCTCAAAATGGAAAGAAAAAGTACATTGTGTAAGAAAATAAAAAAATACTTTGATGCATATTATTTTATGGGCCTCGTTTAATGACATCTGTGAATTAGGCCCTTTAAAACACCACCATTTTAACATCAAGCATCATTTTTATAAGAAAAACAAAGTTCTAGATACGTATTATTGTATTAAAAACAACACAATAAAATATACCACAAACAACTCCAGATATTTTATGATCAATCAATCAATCAATCTTTATTTATATAGCCCTAAATCACAAGTGTCTCAAAGGGCTGCACAAGCCACAACGACATCCTCGGTACAAAGCCCACATACGGGCAAGGAAAAACTCACCCCAGTGGGACGTCGATGTGAATGACTATGAGAAACCTTGGAGAGGACCGCATATGTGGGTAACCCCCCCCCTCTAGGGGAGACCGAAAGCAATGGATGTCGAGTGGGTCTGACATAATATTGTGAGAGTCCAGTCCATAGTGGATCCAACATAATAGTAAGAGTCCAGTCCATAGTGGGGCCAGCAGGACACCATCCCGAGCGGAGACGGGTCAGCAGCGTAGAGATGTTCCCAGCCGATGCACAGGCGAGCGGTCCACCCCGGGTCCCGACTCTGGACAGCCAGCACTTCATCCATGGCCACCGGACCTGTGCCCCCCCCCCCTCAAGGAAAAGGGGAGCAGAGGAGAAAAGAAAAGAAACGGCAGATCAACTGGTCTAACAGGGGGGCTATTTAAAGGCTAGAGTATACAAATGAGTTTTAAGATGGGACTTAAATGCTTCTACTGAGGTAGCATCTCTAATTGTTACCGGGAGGGCATTCCATAGTACTGGAGCCCGAATAGAAAACGCTCTATAGCCCGCAGACTTTTTTTGGGCTCTGGGAATCACTAATAAGCCGGAGTTCTTTGAACGCAGATTTCTTGCCGGGACATATGGTACAATGCAATCGACAAGATAGGACGGAGCTAGACCGTGTAGTATTTTATACGTAAGTAGTAAAACCTTAAATGATGTAATGGAATGATAATGTACAGCATTTACCTTGGAGACTGGACTCCTTCCAGCTGCTTCTGTCAAACAGCAGCTTCTCCATAGTTTCATGGATAAATGTCCGCTGGTCTACGGAAAAAGTCGTAAACTGGGCCACTCATAAGCCAACGTACCACTGTAGTCTCCCTTGGTGTGCGGACACAAGTACTGGAAGCGCTCTGCATGCAAATGACTCAATTAAAGTTGTTATCTGCATACTAGCACGTGACCTAAAACAGGAGCAATTTGTGGTTTTATGGGAAACAACTGTTATTCAAGCTCTTATCTAGGTTTGCGTCTTCCATGTTACTCGACAGCTTTCAACCCTTCATGTGCCATTCTCATCATCATCCTAACCTTGCACAAAATAGGAACAAAGAGGCATCATTTTTATTCCAGCATGAGGGAACTATTGGTGGGGTGTTTGTATTTCCCCGCGCGCTGATGAAACGCCACGGCGGAAAACTGGAGCTGCACTTCAGGGGGAGTAATGAGCCAGAATGACAAGAATGTTTGCTCAGTGAGGGAAAAGGCTGCAAACATCATCAGCCGCGCCTCATAAAGAACTAATACTAAGAGGGCGGAGTATAAATATTAAACCTGACGTACGAACACAAATTTTATACTCAAGCAGGAAAAAAGTTTTACTTTAATGGCTGAAACTGAACTGATCGCACTGAACTGCAGCATCGTTTTTAATAAAGTCAGCCAATCATGTTGAAGGTGCTTTTATGAGCTAATTATTTGTGATTTTAGGCAGTGGTGTTTAGATAAATACCTTATCGTGGGGGAGGGGTTGATCCTTGAGAAGAACATATTATGAAGAAACGTTTTTGGAGAGAACACATCTCACTTTGGAGCCGAGTCCGAGGGAGGGGCTTGCAGGGCGAGCAGAGGGTGGTCGGGCCTTCAGCAGCAAAAAACATCCCTACATAGACCCAAGGGTAAGGGTGTCCTGATCCGACATTGGTTTTATATCAGCCAAAAAAAACCTAAAATAAATAAGTATTTCGAAAATCTCCGATACAAGCAGTCCTGTAGAGCAGTGTTTTTCAACCACTTGTGGGAGATTATCTAACTTCACATATTTGGGTTAAAAATATTTTTTGCAAACCAGTAATTATAGTCTGCAAATGATGAGTTGTTGTTGAGTGTCGGTGCTGTCTAGAGCTCGGTAGCGTGACCGTGTAATACTCTTCCATATCAGTAGGTGGCAGCCGGTAGCTAATTGCTTTGTCGATGTCGGAAACAGCGGGAGGCAGGGTGCAGGTAAAAAGGTGTCTGATGCGTAAACCAAAAAGTGAGTGCCCCTAAGAAAAGGCATTAAAGCTTAGGGAGGGCTATGCAGAACCAAACTAAAACCAAACTGGCTACAAAGTCAACAAAAACAGAATGCTGGACGACAGCAAAGACTTACTGTGGAGCAAAGACGGCGTCCACAAAGTACATCCGAACATGACGTGACAATCAACAATGTCCCCACAAAGAAGGATGAAAACAACTGAAATAGTCTTGATTGCTAAAACAAAGTAGATGCGGGAAATATCGCTCAAAGGAAGACATGAAACTGCTACAGGAAAATACCAAAAAAAAAAAGAGAAAACGCCACCAAAATAGGAGTGCAAGACAAGAACTAAAACACTACACAGGAAAACAGTAAAAAATTCTAAATAAGTCAGGGGGTGATGTGACAGGTGGTGACAGTACACCTACTTTAAGACAAGAGCTATAGTGATGCATGGTTGGTTATGGTTTAAAGTCATATCCAACAATTGCGACGATGACTTTTTACTGTCAACTGAGTTTTGTTTTTTAATGATTTCTGCTGTGGTGTGCCTCCGCATTTTTTCAACGCAAAAAATGTGCCTTGGCTCAAAAAAGGTTGAAAAACACTGCTGTAGAGTATTTACTTGTGCAAAGCCAGTTAACATCTGAATGTCCTCCAATAAGCGCACACAATAGGCCCTTTTCCACCGCAGGAACTTTTTCATCAACTTCCCCACTTACCCGGGTAAATAAAGTTCCCCCTGTGTTTCCATTAAAAACTGCCCGGGTAGATTTAGTTCTTTAGGAACCTTTCGAAGTTCTTCTTAGCTATGTGGGACTTTTTCAAGCGACCAGGAACCTTTTCGGGGGCGGTCTGTGCTGTTGAGCGCTGAATGGTTGAACACAGTTTTAGGGCGTGGCTTGGTTGGTAGAGCAGCCGTGCCAGCAACCTGAGGGTTACTGGTTTGATCCCTGACTTCCACTATACTAGTCACGTCTGTGGTGTCCTTGGGAAAGACACTTCACCCTTGCTCCTGATGGGTCGTAGTTAGGGCCTTGCATGGCAGCTGCCGCCGTCAGTGTGTGAATGTGTGTGTGAATGGATTAATGTGGAAATAGTGTCAAAGCGCTTTGAGTACCTTGAAGGTACAACCACACGACCACCATTGGAATAGACGCCGCGACTTGTTTATTTCTTATTTCTTTTGTATTCTATTACAACAAACTTGACAATGGAAAGGAAGAAAAACAAAATGAGCTTTTGAAATGCAGGAACTTTTGTGGGGCATCTGTGTACTGAAGAACGCTTATCAGTGGAACTATTTTGGAGCCGAAGTCTTTAAACTGTTTGCAGTTTATTGATGTTCACCTTCACTAAGAGGCTACTGGGCCACAAGTGAAGTGGCCACCTCACTTGCCCAGTAGAAGAGATCGACCATCATCTCAGTTCCACCTTCAGTGACACTGCAAGAGACCAGGAGCTTGGTCTTTGCAAGGCACTGGTGACACCTCCAGAACCGGTGTTGCTGAGCCCACCCTGGCAGAAGTAAAGGAAGCTGTCAAAGCTGCAAGATTTTGTTCGGTTCCCGGCCCCAGTGGTGTACCCTACAAGATCTATAAGCAGTGTACACGGCTCCTCAAACGTCTGTGGAAGATTCCAAAGGTGGTATGGCGGAGAGGGAGAGTCGCAAGCCAGAGGAGACTCGCTGAAGACGTTTGGATCCCAAAGGACAAGAACTCCAGTAACATCGAGCAGTACCGCATAATCTCCCTGCTCAGCATTGAGTGAAAGATTTTTGTAAGATTGTGTCCCAAAGGCTAATAACTGAGTTCCTTTTGAAGAATGCATAGACACCTCTGTCCAGAAGGCGGGAGTTCCTGGAGTGCCTAGAGCATACAGAATGGTGACGCAATTGATCCGGGAGGTAAGGGAAAGCAAAGCGGACTTGGCAACTCTCTGGCTTGACCTAACCAAATCTACAACCTCATCACGGACTATTACAATGATTTCAGTGCAATTAACACCTGCCTGGCATTGCCTGGAGAGGGGCATAGTCATCGGCTGTACAATCTCTGTGTCACTATTCTCTTTGGCCATGAACATGTGTCATGTGTCAAGTCGGCGGAGGTTGAATGCAGAGGGGCCAAAATCAAGATTTGGGACCCGGCAGCCCCCCATAAGAGCCTTGATGGATAACTTGACAGTGATGACCACATCCGTGCCTAGGTGGGGGTGGCTCCTTCAGGGGCTTGAAAGGCTCATCACATGGGCAAAGATGAGCTTCAAGCCAGCTAAATCCAGATCTCTAGTCCTGGAAAAAGGTCAAGTGGCCGATCACTTTCGCTTTACGATTGGAGGGACTTAGATTCCAACGGTAACCAAAATACCTGTTAAGAGCCTGGGCAAAATGTTTGACAGCTCCCTGAAGGATGCAGCAGCTTTGAAGCTGACCAAAAGCGACCTGTCGTCTTGGCTTACAGTCTTCGACAAATCTGGTCTCAAAGGAAAGTTGAAGGCCTGGAAATACCAGTACGGAGTCCTGCCCAGTATACTCTGGCCCCTGTTAATTTATGAGGTATCATTGACAACAGTAGAGGCACTAGAGAGTACATTTCCAGTTCCTGAGTAACTGGCTGGGGCTCCCTTGGCCCTTGAGCAGCATTGCCCTATATAGTCCATCCACCGAGCTGCACCTACCTCTCAGCGGCCTCTCAGAGCAATTTACAATCACCTGCGCCAGAGAGGTATAAATGTACACCGCAGATGTCAAGGTAGCCTTGGCAGGAATTGTTGTTAAGACCGGGAGGAAGTGGCAGGCACAAGAAACCGCAAGAGCGGAGGCACGGCTAAGGCACAAGACTTTGGTGAATACTGTGGCAATAGGAAGGACAGGCCTTGGTAGATTTCCTCAGCCATGGTACAACCGGGCCCGCGGCAAGGAGAAGACGAGCTCCGAGCAGAGGTGGAAAAAGAATGTCGCAGCATGATGGTCAGCATGTCCAAGGAAGGGGCGTGGACAAGGTGGGAGCATGCGGAACCTCGCAAACTTACCTGGGGAGAGCTCTGGAAAGCTGAACCTCATTCAATCTGTGTACGATCTTCAACATGCACTACCCTGAACTGTGAAATACTGTGGAAACACAAACCACACACATCTACAGCAACCTATAGAGCCAGAAATGAAAAGTTCCTGAACTTTTGGTGGAAAGGGACCTAAGGTTGGTCTTTTCTTCTATTTTAGTGAAGTCATTTACAAAAAGTAAACATTGTAGGCTGTACTGTAGACTACCAGCAGCTACACTACAGCTAAGCACACAATAGCACACAGGCTAGATATTAGTAATTAATGTCCTTTATTGAACAATACTGCAGTCTAAAACACGACATTTGTCAATAAAAACAAGTATCAAATAATCTCTTCTGGGCCGTCTGGCGCTTGAGGCGAAGCAAGGAATCTCCCTCTGGCCCAGTCAGCTGCTATTCTGGGGGCAGTCTTAAGGGATAGTCTCTTACTGAGCTCTTTTCCTATGGTTCTTCTCCAGGTTTCTTGGCCATAATTTCTTCTCCCTTGAGATGTTCAATAGAGGGATCTTCTCTGGAGAGACGATGATGGCATGTGGCACACGTGTCCAAGCCATCTCCAATGTCTTTAATTGATGTTGTGGTTGTTCTCTCCCTGGGTTTTTCCATTTGAAATGGTGTTTGGCCAGAATATCCTAAGGCTGGTGCACAGGCACTTATTTTGAAAAACTTCGAACTTTCTTTCAATGGATGAAGTGGTTTACCAACTTTCTGAGCCATATAGAAGGACACTCACAACATTACTCTTGACATTCATCATATCAAACACAATACTTGCAGATACAAAGTCTCCAAAGTAGAAGCGTATGAGAAAGTAACAAACATGTCAGGGACATTATTAGTTTCTTTTGAACGATACGATCCGAAACGATTCAGTGAGTTGAAATCGATTCAGTAACTTTTTAGCAAAAAAAAAACAAGCAGTGTGACTGTGAAATAAATACTGTATACTAGACACTGCAGGTGAAGTTTCCTTATTTCCTGTTATTTCTTGTAAGGGAATGATGTACAAATGAATTATGGATACAAACAAGCAAGTCTAATGCATTAACATTTCATTTGAATAAAGTGCAACCAACACTTTAGGTTGAATTGACAAGAGGAAACCTTTTCTGCTCTTATTTTCAATAAAAGTGCAGTAACATTTAATTTAAACAGTAGATTTACCAGCTACTTTTGCTGTTGTTTTTCATAATAAAAATAATGTAATAATAATATCAAAAATAAAGTGCAACCAACTCTTTTCAGGTTAAATGATCAATATATTTATCTGAGAAATTAAATGGAACCAAATATTTTGGGTTAAATGAGCAGTGGTTTGACCTATAGCCAGAGGTGGGTAGTAACGCGCTACATTTACTCCGTTACATCTACTTGAGTAACTTTTGGGATAAATTGTACTTCTAAGAGTAGTTTTAATGCAACATACTTTTACTTTTACTTGAGTATATTTATAGAGAAGAAACGCTACTTTTACTCCGCTACTTTTATCTACATTCAGCTCGCTACTCGCTACTAATTTTTATCGATGTGTTAATGCACGCTTTGTTTGTTTTGGTCTGTCATAGTGCCTGCGTTTCAACAAATACAGTCACTGGTGACGTTCACTCCGTTCCACCAATCAGATGCAGTCACTGGTGACGTTGGACCAATCAAACAGAGCCAGGCGGTCACATGACCTGACTTAAACAAGTTGAAAAACGTATTGGGGTGTTACCATTTAGTGGTCAATTGTACGGAATATATACTGTACTGTGCAATCTACTAATAAAAGTTTCAATCAATCAATCAAAAGTGTGAAGGAAAAAAGACCCTTTTGTATTTCAACCGTACATCCCGTTAAAAGCCTAAAGACTGACTGCACAGTTCCTGTCTTCACAATAAAAGTGCCGCTCCATCGCGCCTGCGCTTTCAAAACAAGAGTCTCCGAAAGCCAGCGCAAACAAGCTAGCGAGCTACGGAGTTTGCCGCCAATGTATTTCTTGTAAAGTGTATAAAAACGAATATGGAAGCTGGACAAATAAGATGCCCAAAACCAACCACTTTCATGTGGTATTAGACAGAAAGGAGGAACTTTTTTTCTCCTCCATTTGAAAACGTGGACGCTATCAGCACTACTGTCTGATTACAATCAATGCAAGTCATCAGAATCAGGTAATACACCAACTTATATTCTTGTCTTCATGAAAGAAAGGAATCTATATGTGTTAAACATGCATGTATATTCATTAAAACACCTTTAACATGTAAACAAAAACGGCAAAATAAATAAATATAAATTATATACTGTATATATATATGTGTGTGTGTGTATATATATATATATATATATATATATATATATATATATATATATGTATATGTATATATATATAAATGTGTGTATATATATATATATATATATATATGTGTGTGTATATATATATATATGTGTGTATGTATATATATATATATATATGTATGTGTGTATATATGATATGTGTGTGTATGTTACTTATCAGTTACTCAGTACTTGAGTAGTTTTTTCACAACATACTTTTTACTTTTACTCAAGTAAATATTTGGGTGACTACTCCTTACTTTTACTTGAGTAATAAACCTCTAAAGTAACAGTACTCTTACTTGAGTACAATTTCTGGCTACTCTACCCACCTCTGCCTATAGCACACTTGCAAAAGCCAGAACAAATACAAATGCTCCAACACAACAACATAAAGCCACAACACAACCTTAAGATAAAACACAACAATATCAAGACTCAACGGAAGTAAGAGTGGACAAGATTCATCCACGGATCAAGTGACTGAAGCGGAAAGTTGAAAACAAAGACTCGGACAAAGTTGGAAAAGTTAGTGCTGAATAAGTAAAGGGAGGTCATAAATAGTTTCTTTACTTTTTCAATAGTACTATATACTATGTTCATTACACTGTTTTCAACCTTGCGCCTCAGCCAAACTTGCTCCGCTGTCACTTCCTTTGTGGCTTAAAGTTGTGTTGTGGCTTTATGTGGGATCTGAGCCGAGGATGTCGTTGTGGCTTGTGCAGTCCTTTGAGACATTTGTGATCAAGAATCAGAATCAGAATCAGAATCAGAATAGTTTTTATTGCCTTTGTTTGAGAACGGGTTCACAAACTAGGAATTTTTCTTGGTGCAATCGTGCAACATAAAACACATAACACAGAATAGGTGATAAAATGAGCTGTGCCTGAACTATCAGATCTTGTTATTGTTCATGTGCCTGATGGCCGAGGGGAAAAAACTGTTCAGGTGGCGGAAGGTGTGGGTCTGGATGGACCGCAGTCTCCTGCCTGAGGGGATAATAGTTTGTGACCAGGGTGAGAAGAGTCAGCTGTGATCCGACCCACACGCCTCCTGGTCTTGGAGGAGAACAGGTCCTGGAGGGATGGGAGCTTGCAGCCAATCACCTTCTCAGCAGCACGTACGATGCGCTGCAGTCGATGCTTATCCTGGACTGTGGCGCCGGGGAACCACGCGGTGATGGACGAGGTGAGGATGGACTCGATGATGGCTGAGTAAAACTGCACCAGCATCTCGGTCGGCACCTTAAGTTTCCTCAGCTACCTCAGTAAGTACATCCTCTGCTGGGCCTTCTTGATGAGGGAGCTGATGGTAGGCTCCCACTTGAGGTCCTGGGTGATGGTGGTGCCCAATAAACGGAAGGAGTCCACAATGGAGACGGGGTTGGGAGAGTTAGGGTGAGGGGGGTATGGTGGGGCTGTGACTTTCCTGAAGTCCATGATCATCTCCACTGTTTTCTGGGCGTTCAGCTCCAGGTTGTTGAGGCTGCACCAGGACGCCAGCCGGTCCACCTCTCTCCTGTAGGCATACTTGCCAACCTTGAGACCTCCGAATTCGGGAGATGTCTCTTCTTCGTTCTTCTGCTTCGTCTCTGTTATGTTTTTGGACATTACTACTTGCCGTAGTTTTGAAGCAATGCATGATGGGAATCCGGATGTCAGTGTATTAACGTGCCGGCTGGAATAAACACACGCTGAGAAGTAGCTCTGTGCCTGCCTACTTTATGGGTTATAGATAAACCTATGGATAACAGAGACATATATAATAGTCTCCTTTTCAGGTGAGAGAGGACGCTATAGGCAGTCGCCCCCAATATTGTTGTCTGGCTGGAAATCGGGAGAAATTCGGGAGAATGGTTGTCCCGGGAGATTTTCCGGAGAGGCACTGAAATTCGGGAGTCTCCCGGAAAATTCGGGAGGGTTGGCAAGTATGCCTGTAGGCGGACTCATCGCCATCCGAGATGAGCCCGATGAGGGTACTGTCGTCCGCAAACTTGAGCAGCTTTACGGACTGGTGACTGGAGGTGCAGCAGTTTGTATACAGGACTATAAGGGCTACATAAGTACATTTTGATTGATTTATGTTACTGTCTTGCGCCATTCGGATTTGTTGTGATCTTTCTCGGCCACCATAGCTATCCGCCATTTTTGTTTTGATGACTGATGGCGATGACGCCGCAGACGGGCAGACAGACTTGAATAAGATTTATTAATTAAAAGTGCTAAACTTCATAAAAAGTCAGCCGGTATTAAATCCAATGTTTTTTTTCTAGTATCGATCAAATCTTTGATTGCCTTTTAAAACGATGTAAAATCGATTAATATCTTCCGAAAGGCCAACTTGGCGAGCACAGATGGAAGTAGTTGAATCTTAGGAATATAAATCGACGTAGCGGATGAATCGTTACACCGCTGGTAGACTTCAGGGTACGGTGCGTTGCCTAGCGGTGCAAGGGTGGTAGGGTAAGGGTGATGTAAAGCAGACGTTATTTATTCCATTTTTTTTTTCATTTAAGAATGTTTTTGACTGCCTATCAACAGACGTATTGCAAATAGTTAATAATTCTATTCAATCGGGCAATTTCCCGAAGGCTTTCAAAACTGCAGTCATTAAACCTCTTCTAAAAAAGCGGAGCCTAGATGCCTCTGTTATCAACAACTACAGACCAATTTCAAATCTACCATTCATAAGTAAAATAATTGAGAAAGTTGTCCTCCAACAACTAAATCACTTCTTGGCTTCTACTGGCTGCCACAACAACTTCCAGTCAGGATTTCGACCTCTTCATAGCACAGAGACGGCCCTTCTTAAAGTTATAAATGACATCCGTCTAAACACAGACTCTGGCAAAACTTCAGTATTAATGCTATTGGACCTCAGTGCTGCATTTGACACTGTCGACCACTCAATACTTTTGGACAGGTTGGAAAACTGGGTGGGGATCTCAGGCACAGTTTTAAGCTGGTTCAAGTCATATCTACAAGATAGGAACTATTTTGTTTCCATTGGTGACTTTGAATCAGAACCAACCAACGTAACGTGTGGAGTCCCCCAAGGTTCAATCTTGGGGCCGACTTTATTTAACATTATATGCTCCCACTAGGACAAATCATGCAAAATAATAACATTGACCATCATTGCTCTGCCGGTGACACCCAAATCTATGTAGCGCTATCACCAAATGACTATCGCCCTATAGATCTTCTGTGCCAGTGCATTGAGCAAGTCAAACACTGGATGTGCCAAAATTTCCTACAACTAAATGAAGATAAAACTGAGATAATTATTTTTGGTGCTAAAAAAGAAAGGTTTAAAGTCCTCCAACACCTTCAATCACTGCCCCTGAAAACCTCAAATAAAGCCAGAAATCTTAAGGTTATTTTAGATTCTGATTTACATTTCGACAGTCACATCAAATCAGTAACAAAATCGGCCTACTATCACCTCAAAAATGTAACAAGACTTAGAGGGCTCATGTCAGCTCAAGACTTAGAAAAACTTGTACATGCCTTTATTACCAGTAGGCTAGACTATTGTAATGGTCTCCTTGCAGGTCTTCCCAAAAAAACTGTCAGGCAGCTACAGCTTGTTCAGAACGCTGCTGCTAGAGTTCTAACAAAGACCAAAAAATGTGAGCACATTACACCAATTCTTAAATCCTTACATTGGCTCCCTGTACATCAGAGAATTGATTTCAAAATCCTCCTGCTCACATATAAATCACTACATGGTCTAGGGCCAAAGTATATCACTGATATGCTCCCACTATATAAGCCCTCTAGATCACTAAGATCTTCTGAGACCAATCTGTTAGCGGTTTCAGAGTAAACTCAAATCAAGGGAGAGCATCATTCAGTCACTATGCAACAAATAGCTGGAATAAACTTCCTGAAGATGTCAGACTTTCCCCAACTCTGACTACTTTTAAAACTAGACTGAAAACGTTTATGTTCACCTTAGCTTTCAGCTAAATCTTTTAATCTTTTAACGTCTGCACTGTTTTTATTTTTATTGTCTGCATTTTAATTTTGCTTTTATTTTCTTTCATTTCACTTTGTTGTCTGTGAAGCCCTTTGAGTCTGCCTTGTGTATGAAAAGTGCGAGACAAATAATGCTGCCTTGCCTTTACTCTTGGAATGTGTTACAGCTCCAGTGGGTGGCGCTGTACCGAGTGGTCCAAACAGTGCTGCCTGTGGCAGTGTGCAATGTGTGGGAGACAGTTACTACGTGTCAGCTGACGTCAGCCAGTTTGAGCCACATGACGTCGTGGTGATGGCCTATGACCGCCATGTTGTCATTCATGCTGAGAAGGTATTGTGCACGAGTTTTAAAAACATTAATGACCACATCATGAGGTTCTTTTATTATTATTAATTAATAAACTCTCTATCCACTGAACCCTTTGCTTATTTGTTTGGTCTGAATTGTTCTCACCCTCGCACGTCCCTTGGTCCATATATGTGTCCTTCAGGTCATGGATGACGGCAGCATCAGGGACACGTTTACCCATAAGTCCTTGTTTCCAAAGGACATGAACCCCCTTTCTGTGTGTGGGACCATACACCATGATGGAATCTTGGTTGTCAGCGTCCACCGCAGCAAAGGTGCAGATGGCCAGGAGTCTGTGGACGTCCCTCTCTAGGAAAAGAAAGTCCCCTTTGACCTACATTACAGTACCACTTTCAAGTTCTGCTGAGAGCTCAGCTTGTTTTGGAGAAGACATTTTACAGTCTTCTATTATTTGTTTACAGGACTTCCGGTTGAAGACTTTTACAAATGCTTTCAGCTAATGAGAAACATTTGGTCTTTCTTTCAACCCAATCTTACAGTATGAAAGTACTTCAGGTGTCAACACTACCTTTGCAAAGGTATATGACCTCATATTAAGAACTCCATCCATCCATCCATCTTCTTCCGCTTATCCGAGGTCGGGTCGCGGGGGCAGCAGCCTAAGCAGGGAAGCCCAGACTTCCCTCTCCCCAGCCACTTCGTCCAGCTCCTCCCGGGGGATCCCGAGGCGTTCCCAGGCCAGCCGGGAGACATAGTCTTCCCAACGTGTCCTGGGTCTTCCTCGTGGCCTCCTACCGGTCGGACATGCCCTAAACACCTCCTTAGGGAGGCGCTCGGGTGGCATCCTGACCAGATGCCCGAACCACCTCATCTGGCTCCTCTCGATGCGGAGGAGC